>NC_079169.1:77793836-77818836 GCF_947568905.1 Ostrea edulis
ATACCACATGATACAATGTATACACAATATTACCTTAAATCATTGTATTGATTATTAGTATTTGCATAAAGTCAATTATAGCATCACATTAACGTGCAGGTTGGTATCCATCATGAATTCAATACTTTAGAATTACATTCTGTGGATTGATTACATTTTGTGGAGATCCATCATTTATGGGTATACCCATCTAAAAAAAAAATCAATGAAATACACAGACCAAATAGTTTCATTTGCAGAAATCATATTCCTGAAATAACATCCAACCGAAAGTGTAAAATCTTGGCAATCCACGAAAATTAGTCCCCTCAAATTGAAATGATTCCACAGCTGTTAGTAAAACTGGATAAATCTTAAATACACTTCTAGTACATGTATAACATGAGAATGGAAAATATCCAGAAATACAGAGAAACTTTCAATATACAATTTTGGATACATGTACATATAATATTAAAGCATCAATGTAAAAAATTGGAAATATAACACCTAGCTGAAACATGAGCAGAATACGTTTTGCTGTGAATCAAAGAATTCACCATGGATGGATCTGTAGCTATTAATTTGCTCTTTTCAAAAGAATTTTCATCTAACATGACACACTTGTAAGTTATAGGCAATCTAATACTTTTTTTTTTAAACAAAGTTATAGCTAGGACACAAATTGAAAATGTTTTTTCCAGTGACAATGACCTCCAAATGACCTTGGATACTGGTTACAGCAAACATTCTGGTTATCCTCTATGTGGAGTATGCACATTTACTGCCTCTTCATTTTAGATTCATGGCTTGAAAAAGATTGCACAGACAGACAGACTATGATTCCTATATCTCCCCCACCCCCCTTTATTTGCAGGCGGTGGAATAAAATCTCTGATACCATGGTACAGGTAATCATTCGCAGGACACACACAAATCACACTTGTATATAGCTTCACAACTTTACATGGGCAGGAATAAGAAGATAAAAAATCTCCCTCATAAACAGTTTAATGCTGAACATAAAAATTTAATTCTTTACATTTTTCATATACATATAGTACAACAATTAAAACAAAGTAAACAATGGCACATTGTTGAATTGAACTACTATTTCACTTTGGCATAAATATAAAAATATACATTGATGGAAGACATTAAAAAATCAGTAACACATTTAAAAATGTCATTATGTGTGAATAAAATGTGTATAAGAATTGGCTTGAAAATATACTGATTGAACACGCATCTAATTAGATTTGCTTTGTTATACACATGTACTATATACATGTACGGTGGAAATCTATAAATCTATCCAAAAATTGAAATTATGTTACTGCATGTTTAAGAAATTATACGAAAAATATTTTTTAAATAGATAATTAGCACAAGGTTATGTATAAATAATCTAAAATTTGATCAGAAGAAATGGCTTGAAACATTTTGATTGCAAAAAACTATCTACACAAGGAATGTATCACAGACAAACTGCAAGTAATACAGTAATACTACAATAATGAATACAAAAATATATTCTTTTGAAATAAATTACAACCAGTTTTGACTTACTAACACTAGTCAGTCACTTTAAAGTACCACTAGAGAATTGGTACTATTTGGCAAATCGGTGGTTTAATACATTCATTAATCAACCTATGAATTATAAATATTTCTGATGAAATATATCATTCTTGAGTCTGTTGGCCTTTGGCCACCATTACCCTGAAATGTTTTGGTCTTCCCAAATTGGATATTGCCCTTTGACCTCAGACCTGTGTGGCTGTTAGGGGTGGGTAGGATGCCATGTAATCCCCACGTATATCCTCCCTAACGCTGTCTCCTAGCAATGTTGTCTGCTCCTCTGGCTGGCCAATCGTTGTTGGCTTCACATTCCTATTTTTCTTGCATCGGTCAAAAATATAATTGAAAAAGAGCAGAGGAATCTGAAAAAAAAATGCAAATAATATCTAATATGTAGTAAAATTGAAGGGGTGTGCAAGAACTTTTACTGCAATATAAATGCTTTCAAAGAGAGGCAACACCAGAAATTTTAAGAAAATGACTACGTATTGCTAATTTAGTGTATTTCAAATTTAACACAGCTGTACGCAATGACATGGGCTATTTGGTACAATCACAAATTAGTGCTATCAGTTTTGTGCTCTATAAATACTGCTGTATTTCTAATATTTCAGCACTGCTACTATAATGATAACACACTTTTGACAGTCTGCTTTAAATAGAAGTCCTAGAGTATTGTCGAATAAGATATACATGTAGGTTAGGAATATTTTTCGAAAGCAAAATCAGTTGCTTATTTCGAGAAATGATAAAAATTTCTTAACTTTTAGTTTATATTACATTTAAGCTCAGGTGAGCTAAAAATGACAAAACCAGAGAAATTTTCTAAAAATCATCAATAAAACTTGTTTCAACTAGAATTGCCTTATAGTTAAGCATGAGCATCATCTTTCTACTATAAATTTATGACCCTAACAGATTTCAATTCTTTTTATTAATGGCTTTGTAAGCCAAATGAACTTTGTGTAGAGTTACATGTATGACACACCACCTGGCCATCAGCACCTTTGAGCTCCTAAAACTTAATTTTTTTTTCATCCATGACCTTGGATTTGGCCTTAACACATGATCTGGCTATATTAGTTGGTAGGATCAAGAGAGAGACATAGAGATTGTTGGGCATTGTTTTTTTGTGAAATATGAAAATTAGTTAAACACAAATATTACAAAACTCACCATTGCAAGACAAGAAAAAGCGGTGATAGTGCAGCACCATTGAAATCCCACCACATCCAGCAAAGTGCCACCAAGGGTGGGTCCCAGAAAATCTCTGCAAGATAATACAAAACTGAAATCATGATGGAGCCTATAGCTTCATTAGAAAGATGAATTTATGAAACACAATGCAACCATAGGCGATCATTTAAAAAAAGGTACACAAGAGGCCCATATTCCACATCACTTACCTAAACCTTGGCCCTGCTATTGTTAAGCATTTTTTTTTTTTTTTTTTTTTTTTTTTAATAAGTTTAGTCTTTAATCCTATGAAAATATTTGACCTCTTTTAAATGTGGCCCAAACCTAGCTCCAAAGGGTCACAACATAACAAAACTTGAATTCATACAACATGGGGAGGCCTCAATACCATTGCTGTTCTAAAGATGGTCAAGGCCACAAGGTCAAAGATCATAGTATGAAATGAAAGGTCTTGCAATAAGAAATATACATACGAAATATGAAAGCTCTACCCTTCATGAAATATTGAATAGGTTAGGTTTTCATAAAAGTAGGTCAAACTCCCTAGGTCTTTGTGCTATAAAAAATGTCTTTTCACAAGAAATGCACATATGAAATATGAGAGCTTATCACTCATCATTTAAAATTATGTGCAAAGTTAAAGTTCAGAAAAACAGACAGAACAAAAACAATATGCCCCCTGGTTTTAGTCACGGAGCATAACAAAAACAATACGTCCCCTGACTTTAGTCATGGAGCATAACAAAATCAATACACCCCCTGACTTTAGTCACGGAGCATAACAAAAACAAAATGCCCCCTGACTTTAGTCATGGAGCATAACAAAAGCTTGAATCCACACAACTTGGGAATATTTGTATCTTGATATGATTTAGTCTGGCCCTGCTACTCTAGCAAAGAATTTGTTTTAATTAATTTCCTAAATATTCCCCTAAAAACTTTGATCTCCTATAGTGACCCCATCCTATCCCTGGGGCTCCTGATATGAACAAACTTGAATTTTAACTACCTGAAGATTTTTGCATATTTCAAATATGACTAATCATGACCCTGTTGAGTTGAGATGAAAATTTTTAAAGACATTTCCCTATAAAGTCTTAGGTACCCTACATCATCATAATGGCTGACTTCCATTAAAAACATGGGTGGAAATATAAATATCAGCAATATTTGCCTAGTCATTTAAAAATTCATCAACTAGCTGAGTGGCTCAGTAGGTTAATCACATTAACTGCTGAACTATAGATCGCAGGTTCAAGTCCAGCAGGGGTTTTAATTTTTTTTCAGATTGCTTTCTACCAATACTGCATTTTTTGAGTAAATAAAGTAATTTTGAAAGTTTTTAATTTCAAAATATTGTTGTACATATCCTCCACTTTTCATCCAAATCAAATTTCTCTGATGTAGCATTATAGGATTAAACATTCTTTTTGAAGAATTTATCGATATGTAAACTCCGGACATTTTACTCACAAACTGAATAAAAGTGCGAAACACTTTTATGTTAAGTTTGTGAGTAAAATGTCCGGAGTTTACACATCGATAAATTCTTCAAAAAGAATGTTTGATTCTTATAATTCCAATTCATTCACTTTATTAACAATTGCAAAAAATTGAATAGTTTCCCCGCACTATGTTATTTGTTTTCAGGCGTGTATGAATACATCGAGTTTTCGGATTTATTGATGTATAAACTCTTGTACAGCTTTATTTTTGTCCAATCAAAACAATTGTAATAAATAACATTGGAATTATACATCCTTAACTATTTCCACTTCCAAAAGGGAGTGATACTTCATTTGAACAAACTTGAATCCTCTTTTCCCAAGTAGCAAGTTTAGTTAAATTAGTCCTGTGGTTCTGGAGAAGTCGAAACGTTAAAATTTTATAGATGGATAGACGGACAGACGGATGCCAGACAAAAGGTGATCTGAAAAGCTCACTTAAGCTTTCAGCTCAGGTGAGCTACAAATGAAAAGCTGATTTATTTAGAATCTTACCCAAAAGCGTACATGGATCCCCACAATCCTGCCACTAAGCTGTAAGTGTTGACATCTTCCTCAAAACCTAATTCTCTGTAGGAAAATAATTCACACATACATGTAGGAGTAGTGCAATATAAACTAGTGGGTATTGTTTTATATAAAAAAAAAAAAACCCAGATGTCTCCCCTTCAAAGTTTGATTGTCTAATAACCGGGGCAACAATAATGAGTGCAAGCATCTTAATGTCTGCTTTCCATGGAATGGGTCAAGGTAAAAATTTTGGTACAGTACATCTTGTCTTAAATCTGCCTTCCATGTTGTAAGTTTGAAAACCTAATGTCAAAGGGTTCTCAGGTTATGGTCTGGACTATACTTTGATGTAAAAGAGTGACCTTGACAATGTAAGTAGGTCAAGGTAAAAAATGTTGGTGATGTGCACCCCCTCCTCAATATTGCCTTTCCATATTACAAGTTTGCAGTCTTGATGTCAAACAAATCTTAGTTATGAAATCATCAAGTATTTTTTAAACATGACATTGAATGAAGATATGGGTCAAGGTTAAAAATTTTGGTACAGTACATCTTGTCTTAATGTCTGCTTTCCATGTTGTAAGTTTGAAATCCTAATGTCAAAGGGTTCTCAGGTTATAGTCTTGACTACACTTTGATGTAAAAGAGTGACCTTGAATGAAGAAATGGGTCAAGGTAAAAGATTATGGTACATTACATCTTGTCTTAATATCTGCTTTCTAAGTTGTAAGTTTGAAATCCTAATGTCAAATAGTTCTCAAGTTATAGTCTTGATGTAAAAGAGTGACCTTGACACTGTAAGTGGATGAAGGTCAAAAATGTTTGTGGTGTGCATCCCTCTTCCATATAACCTCTCCATATTCCAAGTTTAAAGTTTTAAAGTCAAATGGTTGTCAAGTCAGCTTTTGGCCTGGACTATATTTTGACATAATAAAATTGACCTTGACTTTATAAATGGGTCAAGGTCCAAACTTTTGGTGGAATTCCCCCTTTCCTCTTCTCATATTCTAAGTTTGAAGTCTTAATGTCAAAGCGTTCTAAAGTTATGGTCAATTCATGTTTTTCTTAATTTGACCTTGAATGAAGAAAGGGGTCAAGGTCAAAAATTTTGGTGCACTCTTTCATATCATCTCTCAATATTCCAAGTTTGAAGTTTTAATGTCAAACGGTTGTCAAGTCAGCTTTTGGTCTGGACTATATTTTGACATAAAAAATTGACCTTGACTTTATAAATGGGTCAAGGTCAAAACTTTTGGTGGAATTCCCCCTTTCCTCATTCCCCCTTCTCATATTCTAAGTTTGAAGTCTTAATGTCAAAGGGTTCTAAAGTTATGGTCTATTCATGTTTTTCTTAATTTGACCTTGAATGAAGAAAGGGGTCAAGGTCAAAAATTTTGGTGCAGTGCACCTTGTATCCATGTCCTTTTGCCACGTTCCAAGTTTGAAATCGTAATGTCAAAGGGTTCTCAGCTATTGGCCTGGACTATATGTTGACATAAAAGATTGACCTTGACTTTATAAGCGGGTCAAGGTCAAAAGTTTTGGGAGCAAGCACCCCTCCTCTATACCATCTCCTTATGTTCCAAGTTTGAAATCTTAACGTCAAAGGGTTCTCTAGTTAGGGCCCGGACAAAATTTGGTTGAAGAAGAATAAGAAGAAGAACTAGAAATGATCTCGTTGCGAGCAACGAATAGGTCTTCCGTCCAATTTCTGACGAGATAGGACCTTGACTGGAAGAATTCAATTAGTGAATTAGTGAAGAACGACTATACATGAAAGAAATAAACACATACATGTAAGACGTGATTTATCAATTGTAAACAATTTCGGTTTTGTTTCATTCACTTTCAAGTATCTCGGTAGTCCATAAAACGACTAAAAATTCCAATTGAACCACATAGGAACCCACACTAAAACATTTCTTAACAAATACTGAGTTTTGGACAACTTCCGGTTTCGAACAACCAACTTCCGGTTTCGAACAACCAACTTCCGGTGGAAATGATATGACTTATTACACTCTATTGAATAATTTTATGAGGATTAGAATTTAAAAAATGAAATATTACATATTTTTATGTTACTTCCGGCGGATGACGGAAGTGACAGCAAGAAAGTTGAAACACGTATGTCACATCTACAAGTCACTATCTAACTTTCCTGAAAGCTTCAAGACTCAATCTTTGAGTATTTATGAGAAAACACTTGGAGAAAAAAACCCGGAAATCGTACATATTTAACGAACGGAAGTGAATTTTGAAAAAAACAACAATAATTCACTATACTCTGAAGATGGATAATGTCAATTATATATTTGAAAATCATAAAAACACTTGCTTTATAAGCGAGAGATATGATAGCAAAGAAAAACCATTTTTCCGAAGTTTTTCTCTAAAAACCGGAAGTTGCTGGTTAAACTTCCGGTAAGACTAACATTTTCTGAAACGCCACAGGAGACCTAATTAATCTATGCAAGGTTTGTTTCAAAAACATAATTTTGAAATTTGGCGTTTCTTTTGTTCACTTCCGGTAACGGCTGGAAGTGACGGATGATAATGATAAACCTTTATTACAGAGCTACAAGTCACCATCTATCATCCCTGAAAGTTTATAGACTCGATCTTAAACCATTTATGAGAAAACGCCAGGAAAAAATATCATTTGAAAAACAGAAATTCGACCGCAACTTGTGACCGGAAGTAAATTTTGAAATAGTGGTGCAGGGTTCTTTTGAGATGGATAATGTCAATAATATCTGTAAATATCGTATTAAATGGTTCATAAATAAACGAGATATACGAGGACAAAGAAAGATCGTTTTTTAAAAAGTTTTTCTCTGAAAACCGGAAGTTGCTGGTTAAACTTCCAATAAGTCTAACATTTTCTGAAACGCCGAAAGAGACCTAACTAGTCTATGTAAGTTTTGTTTCAAAAGCATACTTTTGAAATTTGACGTTTCTTTTGTTCACTTCCGGTGACGGCCAGAAGTGACGGATGGCAATAATAATACCCTATTGCATAGCTACAAGTCACCTTCTATTATCCCTGAAAGTTTGAAGACACAATCTTTAACCGTTTATGAGAAAACGCCTGGACAAAATGTCATTTGAAAAACGGAAATTTGGCCGTAACTTGTGACCGGAAGTGAATTTTGAAATAGTGTTACAGGGTTCTCTTAAGATGGATAATGTCATTAAAATCTGTAAATATCGTATTAAAAGTTTGATAAATAAACGAGATATACGAGGACAAAAAAAGACCATTTTTTCGAAGTTTTTCTCTAAAAACCGGAAGTTGCTGGTTAAACTTCCGGTAAGTCTAACATTTTCTGAAACGCCGAAAGACATCTAATTAATCTATGCAAGTTTTGTGTCAAAAGCATTAGTTTGAAATTTGACGTTTCTTTTGTTCACTTCCAGTGACGGCCGGAAGTGACGGATGGCAATGATAATACCCTATTGCATAGCTACAAGTCACCATCTATCATCCCTGAAAGTTTGAAGTCTCAATCTTTAACCGTTTATGAGAAAACGCCAGGACAAAATGTCATTTGAAAAACGGAAATTCAGCCGTAACTTGCGACCGGAAGTGATTTTTGCAAAACCAAAAAAGACCTTTCTAGACAATCCTATTTTACATCTTTCCTGAAAGTTTCATGAAAATCTATCAAGCCGTTTTAGAGAAATCACGGGCACAAAATCGGTAAGAAAAAGAACAATAATAATAATAATAGAGGAAAAGAAACATAAGAATCACTATAAGGTCTTCCGTTGAGACGGAAGACCTTAAAAATGACAAAAACAATATGTCTCCCCTTTGAAGGGGAGACTTAATAATTATAGGTTATAGACTTTGTATGGGAAAATATGACGACCGAGTTTTTTGGCGCGTAGACGGACCGAGCTTGCGAGGTCCGCCCGCGACAAAAAACGAGGTCGTCATATTTTCCCATACAAAGTCTATAACCTTTTTATTATATACTTTCAATTTCATTTAGAAACTTACAATAATTTTATTTTAACAATTTCTTTATTGGTTTAACTGAGTAAAAGATGAAAAACACGAAAAATTTGAAAATTAACGGCGTAGTGTATTGATTGTGACGTAATGTTTGCGGGCCGGAATGTTTCCGGGCATATATCGTGTGATATATGCCCGCAAACTTTTAAAGAAAAAAGAAGAGATGAAATTGAAAGTATATAATAACATAGAATATTGTCAAATGTCTGTAAAATCTCCCAATAATAGGCATTGTGTTGTCATTCTAAGGACATCATATGGCATATATGTTAATATGAAAGACCATACCCCATTTGGCAAACTTCGGTAGATTACGATACCCTACATTTAGCCTCGGATGTAGGACGTTAAATGATATGTAGCTATACCTAATATTTGCAATACGGTCATCTATTTACTCTCCTGGGAAAAACTTCCACTTTCAGAAATTAAAAAATTAATTTATCGAGTTTTCCTTTGAAAACTAGCTGCTCTCTATTTCGAGAAAAATAAAACAGCATAATTCTCAAAGAGAAATAGTTACAAACTTTGAGAGTGTTATAAAAACAAGAGGCCCAAGGGCCTAGAATCGCTCTTCTGATAAATTGTACAACCCCACCATTTCTATTCTTAGCCTCTTAGTATTCTAAATCTTTAGTTAAATCCTAAGAATTCAAAAAAAGTAGGTCAATGTGACCTACTTTTTGGTTTACACATTTTGAGAACCCAAGAAATATCAACTGACAAAGTTTGATGATTTTAAGCCAATTAGTATCTGAATATTGAAATATAGCTGTCAAATTCCAATTGTAGGTCATGGTGACCTACTTTTTGGTCAGCGAACTCCGAACATGCAAGACCCATCAACTGACAAAGTTTGATGACTGTAGGTCAAATAGTATCTGAAATATATAAATATAGGTGTCCAATTCCAAAAGTAGGTGAAGTTGACCTACTTTTTGGTCGAAACCCTTCGAAAATGCAAGACCCATCAACTGACAAAGTTTGATGACTGTAGGTCAAATAGTATCTGAATATATAAATATAGCCGTCAAATTCCAAAAGTAGGTCAAGGTGACCTACTTTTTGGTCGACACACTCCGTTGACTCAAGATGCATCAACTGTCAAAGTTTGAAGATTGTAGGTCAAATAGTGTCTGAAATATAGTAATTTAGCTGTCAAATACCAAAAGTAGGTCACGGTGACCTACTTTTTGGTCGACACAAACCGAAGACGAAGACGCATCAACTGATAAAGTTTGATGATCCTAGGTTTTACAGTGCCCAAAATATGCATCTAAAATTGAAAATGTGAAATTTGAATATCTGCAAAATTCAAAAAGTAGGTCACTGTGACCTACTTTTTTTATAAATATGTTTCAAGGCCTCAAGATGCATCAACTTACAAGATTTGATGATTCTAAACCTCTCGGTATTTGAAATAACAACTTAAAATATATTTATAAATGATAAGCCATAAAATTCAGAAAGTAGGTCACGGTGACCTATTTTTCAGTTGACGCATTTCAAGGTCCCATAATCCACCAACTGACAAGTTTTGATGATCATAGGCTTCAAAGTGTCCAAGATATGCATCAAAATTAATTTTAAAATAAATACCTGCAAAATTCAAAAAGTAGGTCACCGTGACCTACTTTTGAGACAACTTGACACAAGGTCCTAAGATGCATCAACTGTCAAAATTTGATGATCCTAGTCCTTATAATGACTAAAATATCTAAGATTTAAGGAATTTAAAAAAAATTTAAATTTAGGTCAACTTTGAAGTGACCTTGAGACCACGCCCTTTGCCCCAGGGTAATGCCTTGAACAATTTTTAATCTACAACATATCCTCATCCTTATGTGTAAGTTTGGTGATAATCTGCCCTGTGGTTCTTGAGAAGAAGATTTTTTAGCAACCACTACTTTTGTTTGTATTTTCCTGATTATCTCCCCTTGTTAAAGGGTCACATCCCTCTATTTAGTATGTATGAAAGCCCTTGGGCCAATGATACCCTGTACAAAATTTGAAAGAAATTGGCCAAGGGGTTCTTGAGTTATAGCCCTTTTTCTAAAAAGTTTACGCACACCGCACAAATGGCCATAGTATTAGCTCTTTGAGCCTTTGGCTCAGAAGAGCTAATTAGGTCAAAATGGACTGTATTTTGCTGTCAGTAGTTCCAGTTGATCGGTGGTGCTAAACATGTTGCTATACATCATACATCCGAGGTTAACTGGAATCGATTGAGGGGATCCGAGTGGGCATTTACAATATGAATAATGTCGATAGAGTCAAATGAACCATTCAAATTGCATGTTACAAGTGAAATTAAATTATCATTATATAATCAAAACTATTTACAAGAATCTTTGCAATCTTGCACATTTCTGCAAAATTAAAGTATATATAATAAATGCTTACTCTGCAAAGTAGATGTAGATGTCAAAAGTTGGAATTAATGCCAAACTTGCTGACACTCCAAGTATGATTAAGGCGACAATGTTTAGCCACAACTGACTGAAATGTACAAACAAAAAGCAAGTTATAAAGTTCTAATACAAGGTACATGTATAAGGTTTAAGGTGATCTGTTTTCTCCATCAGTCTGTACTTGCAACACACTACTGACTGTGTCACATACTGACCAAAGATGGTAGGGGGGTGATTAATTCATACATCATTTCAAGATTCTCTCTCTCTCTCTCTCTCTCTCTCTCTCAATCAGAAATCCTGATATCAGTTATATCTCCTCCTATTCTTAGTTTCAAACGACATTGTTTTCAAAGACCAAAAGCACTTTCAAGAATTTTGTATGAGTAATTGTAGGTTACAAAGGTATCACAAAGCTAGTAAAAATCTATAAGATAAAGGTCACACAAATGATGCACATACTTGTAATCCTCTGGAAAACCTATAAGTGAAGAGGGTCCCAAAAGAAACATGCCCACAGCAGATAAGAGAAAGCCAGGAATCATCAGGAGTCTGTTGTCTGGCTACAATATAAAACAATCAGTGTTAATAAGATGCTCATTGGCAACAATGTTCACATTACATTCTGCCTACATGTATCATAATCTGTTTCCCAGGAATATGGTTTAAACAAAGTTACATAAATGTTTGACAGTTTTTGCCCCTAAGGCCCTGGGGGTGCAGAAGTCTTGAAAATTACAAATTATATCCCCCTTGTCCAAGATATGCTTCATACCAAATTTGAAAAGAATTGGAAGGGTACAGTTATCAAGAAGTTAATAATGTTCAATTGTTAACACACACATTTAATCACTATGACCATTTTGGTTCCATCCTGGTACCAAAACCCCTAGCCCTGGAATCAGGAAATTTACAATTTTGGTATAAGGGTTACCTGTTCCTTCTAAATATTCATGTAGATTCAATTTTGTATCAATTGCATTGATGAAAATGTTATTTAAAAGTTTTACAAATAAACAGTGTAGATATCCCAAGATTGGCCCCATCCTGGAGTAACCTCTACCCCTGGGATCATGAAATTTACATGACTATGCAATTATATATTTTTGCAGTTTTGCCCCCCCCCCCCACCCACTCCTTTAGTCCCCTGGGGTGCAGCAGTCCTGAAATTTACAATATATGTCCCCCTTGTCCCAAAGACGCTTTATACCAAATTTGAAAATAACTGCAAGGGTAGTTATCAAGGAGTTAAAAATAAATAAATGTTTATTCGGTATATACATACACATATACATACATAGATACCAAGGATAACCCATGAAAGCTCGAAACCTTATTTCCAATGGGGTCCTTTGATGCACGGATGTTTGCGCTAGGGGGTCATTTATGTGGGAGGAAACCGGAGTACCCGGAGGAAACCAACGTGTCCCAGTGGGCGACCGCCATACCCTCTCACATACAACCACTGCCAATCACGGGGATCGAACTCGGGTCGCAGCGGTGAGAAGCGAGAGCGCTACCTCTGCGCTACTTGGACACCCGAGTAAATGTTCAATTGTTAATGCACTACACATGTCGACGGATGCAGACCAATAGCACCAATAGGTCACCTGAATGACTCAGGTAACTTATAAACCTTCTTGTCAAATTAGTTGATAATGGTTTTATGGTTCAAGAGGAAATGTCAAAGTTCTGGAAACAGACGCAAGAATGTTTGCTCACTTGAAACTCAACTTATGTGAGCTAAATATATACAGAATGATATTGAATGAAAAGTTTTTACAAACTCATTACATAAGGTAAAACATGTGAATTGCACCCATATGTTTATATCACAGATAAATTGTCTTGAATTTTTTTTTTTGGTATTATTCTGAATTCCAAATAAAGGGTGACAGTATGAATGAATGTGTCATTTATATATTTCTTATAAAAGGTTTCAAATTGAACACAGGATGTAACATACTTACACATCTATCTGCAATCCAGCCCCAGATTGGTGACGACATGGCATAAAATGCAGACATTACCAGGAACAGTACCCCAATTAACTCTGGTCCAAGGTCAAACTAAGACGGAAAAGGCATGGTGATTAGATTGGTCTTATTAAGGACTATATATGATATGTGATTCATTAGCTGATCGAAATCGACATTCATGCTATTGTTTCAAAATTACATGTATTTTATGCAAAAATGTACAATTTTGCATGGTGGAGCATCCCCTTTCAATGTAGGCAATCAGTAAATGCAAGTTTTTTCTATGAAGTCCCATAGAGACTTTGACCTTTGGACCCAAAAATCAATAGGGTTTTTCCTCTCTTGTTATCTAATTCCTGACTTAATAATCGTTCACTTTCAACATAATGCGAAATATAAATTTTCCCAATTTCTATTGATTTTTCATCAAAATTGTACCTTTTTACCCAAATGTCCAATAAAATGGCCACATTTTTTGTCTAATTTTACTTTAAAGTATAGCAGTACTACTGGGTACTACCTATTAGAAATTTATACCTACAAAGAAACCTTCTGTTGTAATTAGTTTGAGTTTTGGCCCTGTTTTGGGTTATCTATCCTATACTACATGTACAGTTTAATAAATAACAAGCAAATATTATTTGAAAATAACATTCATTGTCTTACAATATAAAGGTAACATACAGAAAGAAATCCATCAAGCTGTGAAGCTAACTTACCTCACGTAAATGAGGTTCCAGTGTTGGGTCGAGAATTGACCAAATTAAAGATGCTACGATGATTGCAAAGGATGCTATGATGATAGAGGGAGATTTCAGAAGTACAAAACTACTGGTGTTTGATTCTGAACGCTGAAAATCTACAAATATAAACATGACATGTTTGTGAAACCATGTGCCCCTAAGAGTGGTTATGTTCAATTGTGTCAAATTTTACTCTGACCATAATGAATGACCTTGACCTTATCAGAAGCTTTGACCTTAAACTTTCAGTTAATCATGTATGAAATCTAAGTCATCTTGTATAGTTAAACATTAAAGTTGCAGACAGAAAAAAAAAGACAGAGACCAAAAATAAATTGCCCTTCATGTTCAATATCAGGAGCATAAAAAATTCCACTCAGTGTCATGTTCCTTTAGTCTTCATCCATCATATCATGACTGTAAATACAGTACAACATCACATGGCTGTCCTGAGCATACTAGTATAACGAACATTCCTTTAAATTACCCACATCTTTTTATAGCTGCAGAACTGTAGCTTTCTGGGGTTTGGGGGGAGGCTAGCTAAATCAATAAACAAGATGACCATTTGAAGCTGCAAATTAATTTGTATGGCCATTGGAGCTTTAATGAATGTTTGAAGTTCGGTCTGGACACAAGTGTAGTACCGTATATACTCGCCTATAAGTCGGTCCGCCAATAAGTCGGTTGTATTTTTTAAGGTTATTTTGTAGGAATTTGCCATTGACCCGCTTATAAGTCGGTACAAATTTTTGTCGGAATCAGTTGACAATTTCAAGTCAATGCTCTAGCGTTTTTACCTATGTTTCAAAAAATATTTTGAGAAATTAATAATTATGAGGTGCGCAATATCCAAGCCATATCTGTTTGGTGTTTAAACGCAACCCTTGATCTATTATGGACAATGATCCCTTGTTTACCTAAGCAAGTATGGTCTCCTAATTACCCGTCCTCTGTTTAGTAGGACCGGTTCCTGACACCATGTTTACTTAGTGGCATGCGCCTCCCGAAAACTGTTATTGTGGGATTCCGGTATAATTCATTGTATCAACAATAGAGTTTTTAAGAGTCAAGAATGATGATCTACATTATCTGTTAACAATATTCAATCTTTTATGAAATATATTTCAGCCGGTATACATACGAATATTTCAACATTGAATCGGGTTCGTAATTCAATTGTACTGATAAACGATAGATTAGTTACCGGCATATGTAAATAATTTCTAACTAGATAAAAATATAAAAATATGTAAATACTTGTACTTTATACATAATTTTCAAATACATAAACAATACAATATGTCTAGATATTTGTGAACAATAATCATTTGTGTGGTAGTACATGATAATCGTCGGAGTTGTTTAAAAAAAACCACTACATTGCGCAGCCTAGAAAAATACTAATCTTCTTAGGACGCGCCTATAAGTCAGACATAGAGTTTTGGACCAAAAATTGACACCCAAAAATCCGACTTGTAGGCGAGTATATACGGTAGATAAAGATGCTAAGAATTTTTTATGTTTAAAACTTTGAGACAGCAATTCAAGAATATAGTGGTATACATGTATGACATCATTTGTGTGCAGAAAAAAACCTGTACTGTAAATCTGCAGCTCTCTGGTATGTCCCATTTTTACCCTTGAGAGTTATATAGTTTTCAAAAGCTAGTTTAAACAATTTCAATCTTACCCTTTTAGACCAACTGTGTAAAGTCAAAGTTTCCTGAACTCTTGTTTTGTAACAAGGTTTATATTTTTCCAATAAGAGTTAAAACAGTGGAACGTTTGCAGATTCTCTCTCCAAATGAGCAGATGTAAACTTCTTGCAAACTTTTCAGTACAAGTGATACATGCACTGCATGACTTACCTTCATCGGGAGGTAGAATTATCCAGTTCACCGGCACACAGATGAGTAGGATGATGCCAATCACCAGGAAAGGCGTAAAGAAACCACCCAACTGGAATATCAACACAAAATTAGTGACTATATCATAATAGCACATTTAATAGAATCTATGCTTAGAGCTAAGGCATGTTAACAGTGAAATACATGTATACATAGATATTTACATTACCAACTCTTTTCTTTGTGATAACCCTTTGAAGCTCCAATTTGTCAATTTCCCAAAAAACTTACAACTGGATGCAAATTTCTCAGTTCATGTAAAATGAAAGGTCAGTGGTCAGGGGGGGGGGCATGGAAATTAATTTTAAACAGCCCTAACACTGACAAATGAAGCATCACTTGAATTATTCGCCGCCTTGCCATTCAATTTCTTTGCACATGATGTCAGCACAGGCATCTAAACACACAAAATTCCATCATTTAAACGGTGATAGCATCGTATTAATCATGATCTATTTGTAGAATTATCTTCCGACAACTGAATCCTCACGTCTTGGAAGATAGATCCGCGAAATAAAGTTGTAAGAGGTAGGTAAAGCAGCAACACCAGCTGGTGTCACTGAATTCCCACTTTTCAATATGGAGTCTGCTCCCCCGCACATGTCACAATATAAAAGCAGGGGTAAGAGTCAGAGGAATCTCTGAAGATGCTTGCCTATTAATATTACTAATCATGGCCCTGTTTTTCTTGAGAAGATTTTTAAAGATTTTTCCTATGTATCAAAATATGTAAAACTTTGATCCCTTATTGTGGCCCCATCCTACCACTGGGGGGGAGGGGGTGGGGGGGGGGTGTCATGATTTGTACAAACTTGAATCTACACTACATGTATGTCAAGCAGCTTTCATGTATATTTCAACTTTAAATTTCTGGCCCAATGGTTGTCAAGAAGATTTTTATTTAAACCCACCCCATTTTTGCCTTTTCTTGATTACCTCTCCTTTGCATGAAGCATGGCCCTTCATGTGAACAAACTTGAATTCCCTTTACCCAAGAATGATTTGTGCCAAGTTTGATTGAAATCTTGAGATTTTCAAAGGATGCCACAAAATTTTACTCATTCTTAATTATCTCCACTTCAAAAAGGATGTGACACTTCATTTGAAAAAAATCTTTAAATCTCTTTACCCAAGCAAGCAAGTTTGGCTGAAATTCAAACTGTGGTTCTCAAGAAGAAGTAGAAAATGTTAAAAGTTTATGGATGGACAAAAAGTGATCAGAAAAATTTATATGAACTTTCAGCTCAGGTGAGCTAAAACCATTGGATTGGTGACAATGAATTGGAAGATGTAATACATGGTATGAGTTTATTTAATCTAAAAGCAACAATTAAAGTCTGAAGTAATACAATGTAAATAAAATCTGTTTTATTAATTACTTATGAAAGCAGTTCAGTTCAGTTAAAGCTGTACACATATGGCCCCTCCCCAATATAATGACATCCCACAGTATGCACTATTAAGACATGCATTTAAGGTCTAATTTGACTTATTATCTTTTTAACCCATGAAATATTTCCATATACTGTATCAAAGCATTTTCACCAATTATTTTCCATATCTAAAAATGAGTTGGTGTAAATGTGACTTTCTCTTCATTTAATTCTGATTTATCCACTATCAAAGCAGATTGAGCCAAGACATTTTAGTAAAGGAAATTAGAATTTATTGCTTATAGACACAATGATATGAACACACTACACCATACAATGTTCAGATGCACCACTTGTATAATGCTTCCTTTTTTTTTTTAATACATAAAACAGATAATGACTTGGTTAAAAACGAGAACTATAATGTCATTATTGTATATTGTATTCTGTATCAGCTGTTTTGTGCTTTAGACAATACAGTAACTGTATGGACACAGATGCCTGTGTTTTAGGAAATTCTTATCTACAACACTGCAGGGTTGTTGGTTTTTTTTCTTTTTTTTTTCTACAAGGACGTAGCAGTTGTCTGGGCAAATAAAAAGTTAAGACCTGAGCAATATATGAAAATTAAATCATTTTTCTGGGAAGACATTTGATAATATAAATGTTACTGCATACTCCATAGAGAACTCCCGCAATTGCTGGTCCAGACATGAAGCCCACTCCAACAAACACTTCCCCAATTCCCTGAAATAAAGCATGTCATTGGAATATTTGAAAAACTATAGCATATTTCTATTCTAAAATATAATCACCATAAATGAATATCAAATCCGTAAGTTAAAAAACATCTGAAAGACATACAAACACCGTGGCAATATGGTCTGGGAATTCTTTGGCACAAAGTGTGAAGCATGCAGTATTGAGAGCTGTGCATCCAACAGATAGGACTATTCGGAGCAGGAAACACAGAAACACAAATGTCATTGGACCGTTGTCCACAGGGACATAGGCCAGAGCACTGGAAAAGACAAAGCTATACTCTCAGAGCAAGGACTGTATCACCTGTCTCGGTTTAGCGGTAATTTCGCTCCTTCTCACTACTGTATACTGGGAAATATTCGCCCCCGTTTTATTTTCGCCCTTGTTGTCAGTGGGTGAATTTATTAAGACTGCAGGGGGAAATTGTTTATTCCTCTTATTTCTCATTTAACACAACTGTGTCTGGGCGAATTTAAAATGGGGCAAAACCATCAGCAAGTGCAGAAAGGTGAAAATAACATGGGGCGAAAATAACCCTGTACATGTATACAGTATTTAAAGTTTTAAATCACTTGTAGCATTAAATGATCGGCAGCAAATGCCAGTGAGTATCAATTCAGGTTGAACTGATAATTTCAATCATATTGCGCCAGTTGACTGATAAGAGATGAATGATAAAAAAAAGTTTAATTTTGGCAGATATTGACAACTGATTTGCAGCAATGAAATCTTAGCAGTTTGTATTTCAATGAATTTACAAGTACGTGTATTTGTTAGACAACATAGAAAAAAAAATGGTGCTCTAGCTATGAAGAAATATCAACTGAAAACCAATCCAGCCAAATATGCTATAATGACCTCGACTTTCAATTGATGACCTTGGAAATAATACCAGCCATACTCTTGCTCAGTTTCAAAAAGAGGTGTTATTGCTGAGATGAGACATCATCCAGGCACCAGAGTATCATCCAATAGTAGTCCTCTTGATAATTTTAGTTGCTTGATACAGGTATAGGTATACAGATTAATAGGTTAGAGATACTTTAGAAATACATTTCATTTTTGAAAATACATGCGAGTATGAACTACAATGCTTCACATATACTTCATGAAGAACAACATGCTCCATGAAAAGTATGCAGGAAGTATTGCAGTTCATGCATTTTAAAAAATGAAATTTACTTCTTATATTCTACTTTCATTTCTGTTGGAATTCCCAGCCATTAAAACTCGGACGTACTATTTATATCAAGGTTCATAATGCGCATTGCTTACATCTGCAGCGCATTCATGAGGAAATGGCTATCATTAGAATTTGTAAAGATACCAAAAACAAGAACATTGGAAAATGTAAATACTAATATATAATACATGTATACTACATGTTATGTAAAACTTAATGAATATATACTGTACATAGCTCTATAATCTAAATATCATACAATATGTCATACATGTAAAAGATGGAAATTAACCTTTTTATCCTCATAATTATTGCAAAATATCAAAGATTGCTTTTAATTTGTTAACCCTTAATTCATTAGACATATCAAAATGAAATTTACAAGATATGTCAATTAGCAATGACAAAGATGGTTCACATTCTTCTTAAACAAAACACCTGTATGACCTACAGACTGTATTTCTGACCAGTGGAGCAGTTTTGTCTGAGATCCACCGAGCGTCCAGCAGTAGGAAATTTACACTTTATGCAATCAGAACATTTTAAGAATGGATTTTAATTGGAGCGAATTAACTGTTAGACTGAATTTATTCAGGGCTAGACCTGACAATCCGTTCAATTTTTCATTTCATGTGAATTTTAATGTACAGGCGTGACAGCTTGAATGGGGCTGAAAAAGTATGCGGTTTTGTGTACAGTCTGCTATCACACGTACGGAATATGAAAATTATCACATCATTTTTTTCCATAACTTTGCATTCTTTTCTTTATGAAATGAAAGCACAAGAATAAAAAAAATCATATTACCCAAATAGAAGTGTGCACCCTCCGCTTATGAATAATCCTGACAAATACATGAATTTAATTCCCACATGTGGAAGCTGAAATTGAGAGAATCAAATCATTATCAAACATTAGAGATTAAATCTTTTTATATCATAATCCATATTTGAAAAGCTTGCACATAAACATTAAAAAAAATTATTCACAATATGGTCCTACATAAGGAAAAGTGCCACATTTGATCCTCATATAAGGTGAGTTTCATATGCAGATCATATGCAAGTCATGTGTGTATCAAATCAAACTCACTTCATATGAGAATCATTTGTGGCAAACATGCCTGTATAATTGATGACAAATTCTGTTATGGGCTATGAAATCATTTGGGCTTAAGTTTAGTTTAAACTTCATAAACCATGAAATTCATGTGTATACAGTTGTACATGTGAATTTCAAAGATTTTAATTGGACTACTAGTGTATGGGAGAGAGAGTGAGTGAGAGCTCAGAGAGAGCTCAGAGAGAGAGAGAGAGAGAGAGAGAGAGGAAGCTTGAAGAGAGAGAGAGAAAGAGTTGAGAGAGAGAGAGAGAAAGAGAGAGAGCTGAGAGTGTGTGTGAGAGAGAGAGAGTGAGAGAGAGAGAAAGAGCTGAGAGAGAGAAAGAGAGAGAGAATTAGAGAGAGAGAGAGAGAGAGAGAGAGAGAGAGAGAGAGAGAGAAAGAGCTCAGAGAGAGGAAGCTTGAAGAGAGAGAGAAAGAGCTCACAGAGAGAGAGAGAGCTCAGAGAGAGAGGAAGTTTGAAGAGAGAGAGCTCAGAGAGAAAGAGAGGAAGAGAGAGAGAGAAAGAGAGCACTCACCAATTTTCCAAAGAGTGGAGAGAACACAACCTGACTTAATGCAAACACTCCAAATATCCATCCTGATATGGCATCACTGACACCCTTAGCAGCTGCCTGTATTTAAAAACACAGAAATAATGAGTTTTATTACTACTTCATTAGTAAAATGTAGGTGGATCTGATGTGCTTGATATACCATAAAAGGGATTCTGACAGACAGCATAGTCAACATCAAATTTCCAGCCTTAAAATTAGGCACATAAACTGGGGTTTGTTTCAGATGAAAATTAACAGGACCATTATTATGCATAACATGTACCTATAAGTTCTTTCAGCCAATTAAGAAATAAATTTCTCTTGGAATCCCTAGATGTTAAAATAGACATACTTTATCATTAAGGTTTATATACACACATTGTTAACAATTAACAATTAAGGAAATGGCTATCACACAATTTGTAGAGATATACCGTTGGACTGATGGGGAGTAACTAACACTCTTGGCTTGGAATAATGACTCTTGGACAATGAAAATGTTACATATAAGATGCTTGATATAATGATTCTACAAGAACCAAAAAAAAAAATATCTTAATTTATGATTCCTCATGCTACAGACTAAAATCAGCCAATTGTCAAAGCTCAGAAGGTGAACTATGACAACTGCCAAAAATTTTTATCTTCAGACGTGTGTTTTAAACATTTCACTTTCATGAATATAATTATAAAGAAACTTTGTTGTGCCATCTCAACAAACCCCCCCCCCCCCCCCCCGAAAAAAACAACAACAAAAAAAACAACAGTACACATCATGATACTCACCTCTTGTGGGAAAAATGGTGCCAGCAATGACAAGCTGAGGTAGGACAAAAAGTCTGCCATGCAAATGCTACAGAGGATTGCTTTTTGTTTTCTTGGTAATGCAAAGAATGAGAATCCATGAGTTTCTGATGCAGTGTCAAAATTACTACTGTCAATTTGTTCATCTTTACTATTCACATCAGTTGTGGGTGTCGAATGACCAGAGTCTGGTAAGGAGACATAATTTGAATAGTTGGGATGTGGTGATTTTCTGTCTTCTAATAAGTTGTTCTGATGTGCTTTCTTCTTCGGGAGAAGGGATGATGATTCATCATTCTCCTCATCATCGCTGTTATCCAACATAAGACTGGACAAGATATTCTATCAGGTCTCCTGAAATGTATAGAGAAATAACAGGATGTAGGTTATCCTTTATCAACAAAAATATGTCTCCCTCTCAAAGCCAACACAACAACTTATGTCAGTCACATTACTTGATGCTAGGAATGTTTCATCTATGTATCATTAATAAAGAAAAGTAAGAATTCTGTACTCTGATAAAATGGTGACCTTGACCTTTATTAGATGAAAATTTATGTAAAACATCATGTATTATAGTGATTTGCTACTTTAGAACTTCCTTACTACAGAGTGCTAACAACAAAAAGGTGGAAGATAAGCGAACCATTGGGATATACTGAATGCACTCAAACTTTTACCATGAGTCAATGCATGCACAATATATCAACCATTGCTTGAAGGACACTCACATGCAAGTATTTAGTCTTAAACATGTTTGCTAATATCAGTCACATAGTAGATAACAGTAAAAAAAAATCTGACAAAACTTGAGCTGTTTATATTATTGTTTATAATGGCTTTAATACTCCACAAATCATTTATCATTATCTGCCTTTGATCATAAATGTTGTTACCATTTCAATTATATCGTTATATTACACGATTGACATTTCCAAAAAAAAATTTCAAATCCTTTTTTTTTCAAATTACTTTGACAATTTACTGGTTCATGGGGATGTAATTTCGTAGGTAACTTCACTCTAAAACCAATCCATGCAAATTAATTACCCCCCCCCCCCTTTCAAAGAAGAGAGGCATATTGCTTTGCACCCGTTGGTCATCAGACCACATGTTGTCCGCTCAATATCTTGAGAACCATTCACTTCATTATAATGATATTTCATATGTAGGTTGGTTATCATACTTATGAGTAGAAGAGGACCCCTACAGATTTTCAGGTCAAAAGTTAATCCACTCTGGACATAGGAAGATACTGTCCGCTCAATATCTTGAGAAACCTTTCCTCCACAGACATCAAACTTGGTACACTGATACATTGTGAGGAGTAGGTGACCTCTATTGATTTTGAGGTCACATGGTCAAAGGTCAAACTGGACATAGGAATATACTAACTGTTCAATGTCTACAGAAACCTTTACTTGACAGACATCAAACTTGGTACACTGATACATCTTCAGGAGAAGATGACCCCTATTGATTTTGAGGTCACATTGTCAAAGGTCAAGGGTCAAACTGGACATAGTAATATACTGTCCACTCAATATCTTGAGAACCCTTTCCTTTACAGACATCAAACTTGGTACATATGTACATCTTAAGGAGTAGATGATCCCTATTGATTTTGAGGTCACATGGTCAAGAGTCAAACTGCACATAGGAATATATTTTCCATTCAATATCTTGATAACCCTTTGCTTGACAGACATCAAACTTGGTACACTGGTACATCATAAGGAGTAAAATTTGGGTACATTTAGTCAAAGGTCAAGGGTTAAACTAGACATAGTAATGTGTTATCGCCTATATTTTAAGAATCATTTGCTTGATTGACACCAAACTTAGTACACTGGTACAGCATAAGGAGTAGATGACCCCTATTGATGTTTAGGTCACATGGTCAATCCACTCTGGACATGGGAAGATTTTGTTTGCTCAATATCTAGAATTGGTTTGACACTACTATCAATTAAATGATACATGTGTATAACCCTTTTCAATTTTGCACCATGTTTTATATGTTTTACAAATATTTCTTGTTAATTGATACTCACATGAAATTAAAATTTTAAAAACCCAGTAATCAAAAGGTCAAGGTCAAAGGTTATAAAAAGGCACGCGACTGTCACATTTTATGTCCAAACTACTTTCCCAAGTTTTAACCTTGTACAAAAGAATTAAATGTATATAATTTTATTCCTAACTTGCTTCCATACAGGTAAAGTTAATGATATTCACCAGGTCTAAATTTAGATACCTGTGTATATTTTCACTTGAAATACCAGTTGCGAGTTAGTTTGAGCGTAGCAGGCAAGGCGTGCACAGAGATAGTTGGCACCCAGTGTTTTGGGCATAATCATGTTATTCGCTCTGCGGAGCGAATTAGTTTAACATGCTTGGTTTATACATGTACGTGTTAACTATTGACTTTTTATAATCATGCTATTTATTCCGTTTATAAAAGCAAAAAGCATTCATTCACATTTACGGAATCTATGCTATAATTAAGTACGTAGAATACATGCCAATTCGTTCCCCGGAGCGAATAACATAATTATGCCGTGTTTTGTATATTGAAAACTTAATTCACTTACTAATTTCTCTTATAAACCAGATTGTCATCGCTTCACTTCTGAGGTAAGTTTATCTTTATTCAATATATTTAGTAAATTCCGTAATGCATTGCAATTTTCTCTTATCCTACAACTTTATAGTAAAAGTAATCTCAAGTTTGCATATTGTACATGTAATATTGTTTCACACGTCATAATGTACCAGTAGTGAGTATATTATATCAAAGTAATGAGTAAATATGGGTAGAACTTTATGCTCATGGAGTAGTAGTAAAGTTACATATGCGTAACTTTTTGTATGTGTAGTACAGTGTACAGTGTATATACGGTGTATAGCAAAATATGCGATGTATACAGAAGTAGTGGTAAAATGTAAAACCACAGTATTAACATTATAGTGGATTTATCAAATGTACAGTATGAAGTTTACATAAATAGTAAACTGTTGTGTAACGATACAGTATGTATTCTTGAAACGACATTTATATTATAGGTCCAAGGTACAAGTAGATCAAATACAGGAAATATTGCCATTCACACATAATACCTCGGCCCGCCAAAGTTTGGGAAGAAGAGCATATGTGGAAGCAGAAACCAACTTTAATTATTTAATGAACTGTAGTAAACAAAAATGTAATCTGTAAAAGTGGAGAAATATATATTGTAAAGTAAACAAAATTGTGATATGTAAAAGTGGAGAAATATATATATATATATTGTAAAGTGTTGTGAAGTGCATCATTTCTTTTATATTTATTTGGACAAGAACTCGGTCAATCTGTGACAGCAACACACTGTCTTTTCATAGTAATTA
>NC_079169.1:77823836-77886336 GCF_947568905.1 Ostrea edulis
TATGCACAAACCCACAGCACAAATACTCAGCAGTACCAAACTTTCATTACTCCAGTACCTGACCATATAAGCAAGTCATTGTTTCACTTTTTCATTGTATACATGTACTTCATTGGAAAATACTGTTTTGAAAAAAAATATTGCAATGTTATTTTTAGCTCATTTTTTGGGGTTATAATATCATAAAATGCAGAATTGTATGTAATTCACATAAATTCATCTGTAGGCATTGTGGTGATATCACGCAGCAAATGCAACATTGAAATTTTATGGCACAATTTTTTAAATGATGAAATTGCAGTATTTTGAGGTTAGAAATTTTACCTTGATGATTTCAATTGAATTATTCTCAATATCCAAAGTATCATAATTTGCTTTCTAGCATGTTAGGAAAAGAAAATTTGAACAAGTTTGCAAAAGTTTGGGTGGGGATAAAGTATTGAAATTGGACCATATTGACCTCACAAACGGTTTTTATAAAATTTGGTTTTTCAATATAAAATACATGTATATAGACAAGTGGAAAAAACTGAAATGATGACTCATGCACTTACAATGTACGACCATATACATGTACCATAGAACAGACTACTGCAGACACAGCTTCTTTCTGTGTACAGTTGTGTTTTGGAACTATACCTACCAAATCAGTCATTAATGCAACTTCTCTGGAACAATTGATTCCAGACTCTGGTTTATGACTAATATTTTTTTTATATCTCATATTTTTTTTATATCTCAGATTAGATAAATAATAGTTTATCCTTTTAGACATTCAATGGACATTCCATACTTCTTTCTTAATTTTGTACACTGTAGATATATTAGCCAGTAATTCATGCAAACCATATGTTTATATATGTGTGATGTAGACACAGGTATTTCGATGCATAAAAATGGAAAGAAAAAAAAAATAGAATAAAAATAAAACAATCGTTGCATCTTGTGTAATTTGCATTTTTCATACATGCTTTCCCACTGGATTTTTTAGAAATAGCAAATCAAATTATTAAAATATTGAAATAAAAATGTTAATATAAAATTGTATAAGTTATAATTAATATGCTTAATCACCTTCAAGATAAATATATCCCTGCTTGCTAATTGTCTTGTCAGAATTAATATGAGTTGACTGATTATAGGGATTGAAATTTCCAAATATGTCAGTGCATTTGTTGACAAATAGAGGGGGGGGGGGGGGGACACGGTAAAAAAATTTATATAATTCTGAAAGGAAAATTTTAAGGAACACAAAAACAAAAAACGTACATTTTATATCAATTAATTTTGCACAATTTAAGCAGTGATAAACTCAAAACAGAAGGTTGGTAGATAATGAAATAATATTGAAAAGGTTCAAAAGTAAAAAATACGATATTATATAATATTTATGATTCTACGCCACTTGTCAGCTTGTACCTTATACAAAAGGGTCAAAATCTGGATCGTTATCGTACAATATTACCTTGCACTCAGAAATATATTCCAGTTAAGCTAAAAATTGTCACGTCTGCATTGTTCATTTGCGTCGTCAAAGATAAAAAATACAGGAGCTGTCAAGTTCAACTACTGTGCAATCACTGCTAAAACTAGTAAAAGTGAAAGCAGTCGATCAACCATTGTCCTGTCATGTGACTCGAAATGGCCTTGATGTCATGTGACCTATCTGAAATACACACGCGCGGAAATTCAAAGTCATATTATACAGCTTCTCCATCATCAACTTCCCATATTTATGTAACAATATTCCATTATCACCTGCATATGGTGTTTATATCTCTCAACTGATTCGATATGCAAGAGCTTGTTCTGCGTATAGTAAGTTTTTAAATCGAGGCAAGCTACTGACAAACAAGTTGATGGTACAGGGGTTTCAACAGTCTCGATTGAAGTCAGCATTTCGCAAATTCTATGGTCGTTATAACGATCTAGTTCGTCAATACAACCTATCATTGGGTCAAATGCTGTCTGACGTGTTTCAGACCGATTGTTAGGCCGTTCTTGGCACACTGATTTTGACTACGGATAACTCCGTTTACCTGACCTGGATATAGGGCTCACGGCGGGTGTGACCGGTCGACAGGGGATGCTTCCTCCTCCTAGGCACCTGATCCCACCCCTGGTGTGTCCAGGGGTCCGTGTTTTCCGAACTATCTATTTTGTATTGCTTATAATCTTGAGTTGTGAGATTGGTTGCTGTTCGTTGTCTATGGAACGCCAAATTCACAAAAATGAGCTAAACATAGTTTCACAGTTGATAAACTAGGTTTATCGACTGTTTCACGTTTGTAAACCATAGTTAACAGATAATCTATGTTTCACAAGCGTAAACTATAATTAACAATGAAAACAATCATTAGCGATCAGGCGCGTAGCTGCCTATACGCAACTACGCAACTGCGTACACATTATTTGCTAAAAAGAAAAAAAAAAGAGAAATTATTTTTACATTTTTATGTCATTGCCGTAAGTGTAACTTTGCGCTATGTATTTCCCATTTATGATTTAAAACTCCAATCATCATGTCTATTCAATCCAATTTTAAAAAAGCTTCTTGAATTTCAAATCTCTAAAAAGCCGAATTTAATGTTAAAGTCATAATTAATCAATAAAACGATGCTTCTTGTACTTACTAATATCGATTTTATGAGTTCTTTAATAACATAAACAGCCTCATGAAAACATTTTAACAAACAGTCGAGCTGTTTTGAGTCACGTGACTCGTTCGCTCAAATGACAGCGAAAATTCGGTTGACTACAATTGTGTGCTTATGTTATCGAATTTCGGAGTGATATTTTCTTTTAATCGATATTAGTTAGTACAAAAAGCATCGTTTTATTGATTAATTATGACTTTAACATTAAATTCGGCTCGCAACTATTTAAAAATCGGCCCGAGAATGCCGCCTCCAGGTGCAGACGGCGAATTTCCAGTTTACGTGATGGTTCTGACGTTTTCCTGGCACGGTAAATATCAAAATCATAAAAAAGCCAGGAAAACGTCAGATATTTCGGACTAGTACTTTGAGTGTATTTTATCATACCAGAATTATTACAGGTCTGTGTTGTACACGTATCCATAATTCCCTTATTAATACCTGGTCAAGCAAATGTCGAATCGATTTTAATGTACACCATTTATGTACATTAATTAGACGGATTTGGAATACCCTTTGTTATTAGCAATATATACCATGTGTGTCTATACTCATACACCTGTCGGCAACAACTAAAAAATAAATCAACGCAGTTCGTAAAGCAAGTGTCAATTTAACATTTGGTGATTTGGTAATATATCAAGCTTCCTAAAACAAATCTGTGATTCTTTTTCTGTCTTGTTTGAATTCGTTTGTTTCGAAAATTGACTGCCAAAAAACCCGTTGTATACTAAAAAAAAATTGGTGATTGTAATCAATAAAACCCAGGAGCTTCCGGGGGCTTCGCCCCCTGGGCCCCCACCAGGGCTTCGCCCTGGACCCACTGGGGGCCTCAAGGCGGCCCCCGGACCTCCTGCCTTACTTTGCGTACACTTCATTTTCTGTCTGGCTACGCGCCTGGCGATTGCAAAACATAGTTTATCTGTTAAATACGGTTTCACGATTGTAAACTACGGTTTACAAGTCTAAACTATTATTAACGAATGTAAATGATAGTTTACGGTTTGTAAGATATAGTTTATAGTCATTTTTAAATGCGCCGAATTCACAAAAAAGTGATTAACACAGTTTTGTTTATTATAGTTTATGAGTAAAAATGGCAGTTGGCTACAGTTTACGATCAAAAACTATAATTAACGAATGTTAAACATAGTTTATCTGATAAATATAGTATCACAATTTGTGAAACTAGAATTAACAATTGTGAACTATAGTTAACAAATGTAAATTATAGTTTACAAATGTGAATCTGTATTTATCAGCAAAATATATTGTTAATGTTTATTTAAAGACAGATAAACTTGGATTAGCATTTGTAAACTATAGTTTACAACCGTTAAATATAGTTTTACGGATGAAACCTATAGTTAACGAATCGTTAACTATAGTTTACGGTCCGTAAACTATAGTTTACAGTCGATAAACCTAGTTTATCAACTGTGAAACTATGTTTAGCTCATTTTAAATTTTGTGAATTTGGCGTGCCATAGTTGTCTTCGCCTTTCATGATTACGTTAGGCGTGTTGCGCACATTTATTAACAATGCGCGTCTAAAAGTATAGAACACGTTTCTTAGCCATGACCTCTAGCTAGTACATATTCGATCATGTAACAGTGATAATTACTAAAATAAATTTCGTTTCTTAAATCTTTTGGGGCAAGGGCGTCAGTGGCGGATCTGGGAATTGCGGTTATGGTGGGCGCCACTTTATGAGGCAGGGGGTCTGGTGGCCGCCTTGAAGGCCCTCAGTGGGTCCGGAAGCTCCGGGATTTTACCGATTTTATAGGGCTTGAAATATGTCTCCTATTTAGTCATTTGTACTATTTTCTATCATTTCTAATGAGGTGAAATTAATAAAATGACACAAATTTTAAGGGTTTTTGGAACAAAATTAAGTTCTACCTAAAAAGGAATGCAAGAAATCAATAGATTTTGTCATTTATTTCTCCGGGAGTGGAAGAAATTATTGCTTCTTTTATCGTTTAGTACATTTTTCTAAACAAGATACCCCGATTTACCTCAAGTTAAATTTGAAAATTTTAAGGGGGGGCTTCGGAAATTTAAAATTAACAAGTTGAGTAATATACACTTAGTAATCCCTTCATTTTTTTTTAAATTGAACTGCAGGAACATGTATGGCAAAGGTCAATCTAATTAGAATTAGATTTGTAAATCCCACAGGCACCTGGAGTTTGGAGACTACTCCCCTCCCCCTTTTAAAAAAAAATTGGCGATAATTTTTCTGTGGATTCCCTGTCTGTCCCATCCCAATACCGATTTCTGTAATAATTTCACGCTTTTTGTAAGCTTAGTTTCTACCAGTTTACTAAAATGCATGCATGCACAAGGTAAGAAACAAAATTATTTGTAAACAAACAGGCCCGTATCCCCATTGGGGCATATTTCAAAGTAATTGCAGCGTTATATATACCTAAGTAAATTTGGAGAGCGGCAAGTCAGGAAGATGTCGCCCCAAAATCATGAATGGTATACCTTTTTCAAAACACAAGGCCCAATTCTGGTGGAGGCCAAGACAAGAAGCATTAAAAAAAATTCTATCTTCTCAGCGTTGCTTCGACAATAAGGATGTTGATTGCGTTACCTTTTTTCAAAGTAGAATTTGGAATAGATCGCTGAATATGATTTACAACTAATGGATGTCCCACGAACTGAATCTAACATCTTCATAAGACGAACGACTCGCAGTTATTAACATAACTGTTGAAATACATGTATTGTTGAAATGAAAGGTTTTTTCTTCCCTTATATAAGTTGTATGTTCTGAGTGACCTTGACCTTTCCAAATTGACTTTGATTGACCTTTGTCTGACAATCATTTGCCTGTTATTTATTAGTGCTTTATATGATCAATACCTGCTCAAAATTATTGAAATAAGGAACTTTCTCCTGATATAAGATGTACTGATGTTCTGAATTATCTAATTGACCTCTCCCAAAATGACCTTGGTCCAAAAGTCCCTCTCTGGACTTTCTTCGACAAGTTATGATCAAGATTAATGGATGACGTTAGGTACATCATGTTGCTGGGAAAAGCCTGAGAACGTGCGATTGATCATGATCATGATCATACAGTCGTGGGGGCAGTTGATGAATCACTACCTATAGTGTGACGGCTCTACATGAGGGAAAAATATCAAATGGGGCGGTGAAATCTGGGTACGAGTAATTTCGAGGATTTACAATATAATGTCTTTCGATTGAAGAAATGTGTATATTATAGATGATATACAGTGGTATACTTTATATGTATGTTTAAACGTTACATTACTTATTACTCTTGAAAGGGAAGATGATGATTGTTGCAATGCGACACTCATTATGACCGACAACGGATTTTTATAATGTACAGGCATATAATATTTCCTATAAATCAAGTTTGATTTATGGGGGGGGGGGTGTCTTTGAGATATTTTAATTATGTAATTATTGGAAATCAAACACTATAACAATTTACAATATTGACTCCGACGCTTTGTACTTATAAGTCTTCATTAGATTTGCGGTGGAGGAAGTGGGTGGGGGCTATTCGCATTGGATATGTATTTATTGGACTAACAGTTGAAGAAGATGGGTGGTTCACGTTGTTTTGATGGGGAGAAACTGGAAAGTATGGAAAGTAAATTCATTTTCAATAATTGGTTTATTGTAATCATATATATATACCTATATATATATATATATATATATGTGTGTGTGTGTGTGTGTGTATGTGTGTGTGTGTGTGTGTGTGTGTGTGACCTATAGTTGTAGGTTTAACGGATATATGCCTGAATAAAAATGTACAGACGATTTTTGTGATAAAACTGAACTTATACCTAGATTTTTATGATAAAATTGAGAAAGTCTTCGTAAAATTGACCGTGACAAAGTTTTTTTTCCCCAGGCGAACTCGTACCCAGATTTTTATGGTAGAAAGGACAAAGTTTCTGGATACGATTTCTCTAGGTTACGAGTTCGGAAGCCGAAAATATAGGGGGAAATTCTATATTGGGGCGGCTTTTATGGACTTTAAAGATAATTATACCCCCCGCAACAAGTTGTGGGGGGGGGGGGGGGTATACTGGAATCGGTTGTCCGTCTGTCTGTCCGTCCGTCTGTAGACGCAATGGTTTCCGGGCTCTAAACCATTATCCTTTCCACCTACCGTCACCATATCATATATATGGACTACCCATGGGATGAAGATGTTCCCTATCGATTTTGGGGTCAAAGGTCAAGCGCACTGGGCATCGAAGTAGCAATATGGTTTCCGGGCTCTAAAGCATTATCCTTTCCACCTACAGTCACCATATCATACATATGGACTACCCATGGGATGAAGATGTTCCCTATCGATTTTGGGGTCAAAAGGTCAAAGGTCAAGCGCACTGGACATTGAAGTAGCAATATGGTTTCCGGGCTCTAAAGCGTTATCCTTTCCACCTACCGTCACCATATCATATATATGGACTACCCATGGGATGAAGATGTTCCCTATCGATTTTGGGGTCAAAAGGTCAAAGGTTACGCGCACTGGACATCGAAGTAGCAATATGGTTCGGTTTGTCATGCCATTTGTTTTTTACACTCAGAAAAGAGGTAGTTTATACCTATTACCAACATCCTTTGGGAGATTGGGGTAAGGGGGGGGGGTATTCTTAGTGAGCATTGCTCACAGTACCTCTTGTTTTAATTGTATCACATATGGAGGGGGGGGGGGGGATTACGTTATGTGAATGCAATATGCATTTTAATATATGAAGAGTGTGAAGCAAACGCTTGTGGGTAACACAACACCCCCATAAAATGTCCTTAATCCGACACTGACATATGTGTATCTGAAAGAGTCCGATAAGTTTGGAATTTAATGACTTGCCTCATTCATGATTGAATTATGTACAGTGAAAGTTCATTCATGTACCGGTATGCTGCGAATATGTGTTAAACCCAAAGAGATACAGAAAAAATTCAAACAATTAATAAATGCCCCCCTCATTTGATGCACAATTTTTTTTAAAGTTTTGAATTTGATACGTTTTTGGTGGTCATTTTGAAATTGGCAAGTTTGCCGTTTTGTTTGCCATCTTTTGAGCAACTACTCCATGCCAAATTTTTCAAAAAACATTTGTTGAGGTCGGACAGCATTGATATATTGATGTTTTGGCGACTATTTTGAACAGTTCCAGTTCCCCCTTTCTTTTTTATTTCCAATTCTCATTTGAAACATTTTGTTAGCCCCCACTTTGTAATATTTTCCTTCTTTCCTTTATTTCCGAGTAATTATGTGTAATATAGTTAATTCAATTTTTCACCTTCTCACCTTGTTTTCATCGTACATTCACATACATGTACATCACAATGCCAGTCTTAATGTCGTAATTGTACAAACTACAATCCAAAACAGGAAGCAATTTTATTTGCTAATTCATTACTTCAGTCCATAATCATCAAAAACCCAAGAACAAAAACAATGCTAATTTATTACTTCAGTCCATAATCATCAAAAACCCCAAGAATAAAAACAATGCTTTCAAATCAATTTAAAAACTGTAGTATACACTTATGATTTCATAATATATGTATGATTAGTATAAATACCCCACACCTTTAAAAGCTATAATGTACCATCTCTCTCTCTCTCTCTCTCTCATCATTTATCAGTAGACATAGCACTTAGGCCATTGTGTTTGTCTGATATTGACAACTTGGAGCCAATACATGTACATCATAAATAACAATTCAGTCCAGATTGACTTATCACAGATCAATAAATGGCACATTCATTAAAAAATAAAATTCAACAATATAATTTTTAAGGATTTTGGCTATGACCCACATATAAAAATATATGGTTATACAATTATTGCCTTGTAGGAGGGAATCATCAGATATGGCAGGTCCAGCAGAGTGTGATCAGCGCACTAGACCTTTTGATCATCTAGGCACAAGTCAGCAATTATCACTTGCTTTCAATTATGATGGAATTCTTGCCAAGCTGGCACATATTACGCAGTCATTCACTTTTCAGATACAGTCATTTGACATAAATTTAAGAGGATCAAGCAAAATACAAACTGCATTTGAAATATTTTATAAAGCACAGAGCTTAAACAACATATAAGTGCCCTAAGTGAGGAAGAATCAGATATAAAACACAGAGAAATTCACAATACTCTTTGCCCCTGCCTAAGATTGAACTCGAGACCCAAATCTATTCACAGTATGTGTGCAACCAGTACGTTAGACTGCTCAACCATCTAGGAAAGTTTTAAAACTTGCTTTCAACCATAATTGAATTCTCACCATGCTGTCATACACTACATGGTAACTGAGATATATATTATGTACATTGTGATTTTGGCGTAAAAGTACATACTGAATTTTTTTTAATGATTACATATATCAGTTCATGTATAATACAATAATTGCACTTAATTTCAAACCTTTAATATGCTGTTAATGCACAAAGTAGATGAGGCAACAAATGAAATACAAAAGATCAACAAAAAACCCACCCCACCCAATGGCAACTCTCTCAATAGTAAAACATTTTCTAAATGTGGGAAAATAAAATTCTACATAAATCAAAGCCACTGGCCAACCACATTTATTTAAATCAAATTCCGTAACATATTTCATAAGATTCTCAATTCTCTGGTATCCCCATGTATGAGGCCTTTCCCGCTGAACCCACCATGAAACAGAATTCTGTCGTGGGAAATACAGCAAGCATGACCAGCTCTTACAACTTTACTGGTTCCCACTTTGTAAAAGTTGATGTTGGGTTTATTGGACATAAGCAGTATTTCTCCCACAGGTTCGGAGTTCTGACCTCGGAAAGTCTCCCCACCATGAATAAGAATGGTAGATGGGCCTTCAATTGCAACGTGGTACTTGCGACCTCCAGGCATTTTTGACAAAGGTGGTAAGGATTTGGCAATTGTGACAATTTTCTCCATTAAATTATTTTTGGGATATCCACTTCTGTAACCTTTATGCACTTCCAGTAATTGGTCACTTCTTCCCCCAATTATATACAAAGTAGGACCAATGAAATTGGTTGTGTGACCTGACCTGGATTCCGTTAATCTGCTATATTCTTCAAAACGAAATTCATTTGATTCCAGACTTCCTTTCAGCATATACACATTGCCTGTGTACTCTTTTCCTGGTTGCATGCGAAGAGTCCCTTCTCTTCCAATCACTATAATACCCCCATCACTTAGCAGTGATGCTGTGTGAGAGCTCAGCCCTGCATCATCGGGAAATCCTGTCACGTTAGGATAAATCCACTCCTCCTTCTCTGCATCAAAAATCACAACAGATGATGTTCTACATTTTCCATTCCAGCCGCCAATCAAAACCATGCATTTTTCAGCCAATGGAACACAAGCATGGTGACTCAGTGCTGGACTGTTTCCCACTCTCACCTCATTCCATATCATGGTATCAAAATTCAGCTTGAAGAGTCTTTTTGATGGTTGAGTGCTGTATCTCTCCTCAATTCCTCCATGAACATACAAAGCATTTCCTGCAAAGGAAATCAACAACAAAAATGCATCAATTTAAAGCCTTCACAATTTCTTTTTTTTTTTATGGGGTCTGTATAGCTAAAATTAGACTGAATATTTAATCACACAACTGATTCAATGATTTTTAATTTATTCATTCAATTTATGAATGATTTAAGATGTATTTAAATAATTTACAGTCCTTGAAATATTGTACCACCCCACACAAATGACATCAAGGAAATGATGAATAAACGGGGAGCAAACACTGAATAAACGAAAAGTGAATTTAACTCAAACAAAAAGCGAATGCAGAGTGAACAATGGATGGATGGTGACAATTTTGAATGATCTACATGTATCTTCAACTTCCCCTTTAATATTGTTGTACAACTTCTTCATTATAAACTGTACATAATAAATATGTGAACATGAATATTTTCTTGTAATTTGATTTAGATTTTTAAACATTTCAAGAAATATTGAGAGAGAGAAAAAGATAGAGAGACAAATGTATTTTTTATTGCTAGTATCACAGTGAGAAGATGTCAAATAGCCTATGCCATGTTAATTTCAATTGTGAATTAATGTATATTTGTAAATCTAATAGTTTAATCTAAATAAATTGAAACTAATCAACATGGATACTTGATATATGCTAGCTACTGTACATGTGTAATTCTAGAAAACTGCATCAAAATTTATATAAAACAAAGAAAACATCATGAATCAATAAATTAAAATGTTCTTTTAACTTAGAATACTACATTCAATCAAACCCCAAATCAAATCTATAGAGGCACTGCGTGCATATCCAATGTTGATCATCACATCATCTTGACTAGCTACCTAGCTAGTCTACACTGCTGACAAAGAGGGCACCTGTTGCCATTTCTGCTAGCTTGAAAAAATGATATATTATCTGCAAATTTTAATTAATTCTAGCTGTGTAGTTGTGTTATGTAATAGTGCTCAGTGATTAAATTTAGTAGTGTTATTTCATTTGAACTCTTGTCATCAAGGCAATTCGGATATCCTGACGCTCCACTTATCCCGACAATTTTGACTTGATCCAAAGCGTACAGATAAATGAGGCTCAACTGTAAAAAATCAACCTAGACTTCTATCATTTATTTATCCCACTTAATGAAACTAACCAGAACAAGAAATTTTTAAGGTATATCAAACTATTTGTCACATATAATATTCATTTCCACCTTCACATGGCAGATACCTTTAAAGGGGCATGAACATGATTTGAGCTGAAAATTTTCAAACTCTATTTTTCCATTTTCATTGTTTACAATGTTTAACTAAAGTATTTCTAATGGTCAACCAAAGTTTGAATATTAGTTGTTGAGTTACAATTGAAATAAAACACTCACAATTCTTTCATTGTTTTTGTTTACATATAGATTATTCAATAGAAAATAGCATGTTTAAAACAAAATGAGATGTGCCACCCACTAGAAACAATTTAATTGTGTTCAGAATTAACTTGTAAATCAAAAATCTGCTTTAAACAAAACTTTTACTTGTATATTTAACTATGTACATAAAAACATGGCACAAGCCTTGTTTACATCACAAAGAATTGTGAGCTCTGTGTCTCCCATATACCTCTACAACTGACATTCAAATTTTTGCTGACCATTAGAAATACCTTAGTAAAGCATTCTAAACATTAAAAATGAAAAAATAAAATTTGAAAATCTTCAGCTTAAATTGTGTTCATGCCCTGTTTTTTTAAAAATCTTTCAATCGTTCTCTGTGATTACTCATCAGTTTACTAAATTCGTGTTTTCCTGCAGCTCAGGTGATTGCATAGCAGTAGCCATGATCTTCCTTTGGGTAATATAGAAGTGTCGCAATATGAACGTCACAAAAAACATTTGTACCCATTGCATGTGTACATATCAAAAAATATATTTTGCATCTCATCGCATGTAATACTTTGTGTAATACTTCAACAAAGGGAAACAACTATTGGGCATCCTGGAAAATATGTATCAACCATATACAAAAAGAATTTCAAATCTGAATCTATGGAATCAGTGATATTTTCCACTTAGCATACTGGGTTTACAACTGCAGGACATCGTAAAAGGCAGAGAAATGATGTCATTTTTAAACGTACATGTAAAGAAATTTCCACAATGTGGCGATGTCAACGACATTCTTGAAAGCATGAGATGGAAAGCACATCAGATCACCAGGATGTTAGCGGGGCACTAGTGTTTTAAACGACACGAGAGATTTGTGAAGGAAATGACATCAAAACCAAAGATGAGAAAGCCAAAAAATAAAAGAAAATAATGAACGTGAAATCCTGATGGTAAAGAACGTCATGGATGAAGATGAAGTTTGTGCACCGACAGCTATGAAAATGTGTTTTACTTGTGTTTTATGTCATTATGAAAAGAGATATTATTATGAAACTTTGTACAAAGAAAAATAAAATGATGCTTTTATATAACACAAGAGGCCCATGGGCCACATAGCTCACCTGAGTCACATTGGCCCATATTGAAAGATTTTCCCTACATATTTGCATGTAAAACTTTGATCCCTATTGTGGCCCCAAGCTACCCTCAGGAGGCATGCTTTTTACAAACTTGAATCTGTACTCTATCAAAAAGCTTTCATGTAAATGTAAACTTTTCTGGCCAAGTGGTTCTTGAGAAGATTTTTAAAGAATTGCCATATATATTACCATGTAAATCTTTGATCCCTTATTGTGGCCCCAACCTACCCCTGGGGGCCATGGTTTAAACAAACTTGAATCTGCACTATGTTAGGAAGCTCATGTAAATATAAACTTTTCTGGTCCAGTAGTTCTTGAGAAGATTTTAAAAGATATTCCCTATATATATGTATGTAAAACTTTGTTCCCCTATTGTGGCCCATCCTACCCCACAGGGCCATGATTTCAACAAGCTTGAACCTGCACTATGCCAGGAAGCCTTTATGTAAATTTGTACTTTCCTGACCCAGTGGTTTTTGAGAATATTTTTATAGATTTTACCTATATATTTGCATGTAAATCTTTTATCCCCTAATGTGGCCCTACCATACCCCCGGGAGCCATGGTTTTAACAAACTTGAATTTGCACTATGTCAGGAAGCTTTCATATGAATTTCAATATTTCTGGACCAGTGGTTCTTGAGAAGAAGATTTTGAAATGACTCCACCCTATTTTTGCATTTTTGTGATTATCTCCCCTTTCCTTTACCTAACAAGGGTTTTTCACTGCTCCACTCTTCTTTTCAAAAGAAGTCACTTAACCCTCGTATAGTATAATAGGCCTTCGGCTCAGGTGAGCTAAAAAGAAAATTAATTATTTCTAACGAATAAATGAGTTATTAACATTGTCTATGACTTTTTGGGACAACCCTCATATATTGATATGTACAAATTTACATACCTAACACACATGCTACGTGGAAAGCAAGTTTTGGACCTATTGGGCAAAATATTTCCCAATCTACCAACAAATTGTCCTCGAACTTTCTCCCTTTGGACATGCTCTGTGCCAATCTGTGGTCATTTTATCAACATCTGATGAAAAAAAAAAATACATATATTACCATATAGTCAACCTTTGTATAGAGTTTTGTAGTAAAGCATCTTTACCTAACAAGGGTTTTTCACTGCTCCACTCTTCTTTTCAAAAGAAGTCACTTAACCCTCGTCTAGTATAATAGGCCAATCATCTGATTTTATTCTTCACATTTAAGAAGTGGAAAGTGTGGGTAGAATTTTTTTTAACAATATATTATCCATCGACATGAACAATTGTGAAGATATTGGATTTGCTTCAGTACTGGAATTTACAAAATTTTCTTTAAAAATGAAATGAATACATGTACAACAATGAATTTCAAAACTAGATTCCTACATGTAGTGATGACAACTTTATAAAATATAGGTAATAGAGTGTGATCTTTTTTCTACAAAAATTTTGTATTGCCACCCATGTAAGCAGCTTACAACTTCAAATTATTTGCTTTCATAAAATTTGTAGAAGTACACTGGTGTAAATAACATTGAAAGTAGATATTTTTTTCATTGACAATAATTCCTTTTACCACGGATTGCTTCATGATCTCCTGTGACTGGTAATAATATACTTTAAGAATATACAGGTGACTTTTGGTAACTCGAAGTTCAAGGGACCTTGATAAAACTTTGAGTGATCGAGAGTTCGAAGGCCGAGTCAAATCCAGAATATACTGACAGCTGTATAGGTACAACGTACAACATGTACAATTAACGAGGGCCGTCCAAAAAGTTAAGATTTTATATTAACCAAGGTGCCAGGGCATTCTTTTGATGCATTGTCCTTCATATTTTTAGGTAACTGACTTGATTTCAACAACATGGAACTTCATATGTAAAAAGATTCTTAAAGTTTATGTACTTATGTTCTTTTTTCGTGTTTTAAAATAGGATAATGTATATATGTAAGCACACATTCTAATAAATAACGATCTTTCTCAGGTATGTATCTGAATTATATTCTAAAAATTACAGTCTCATAAAAGTTGTAAATTTTGATCTATAGTTCAAAGGACGGGTTGAAGGTTAATTTGACCAATCAAACAATGAAAGGAAGCAGAGGTGAGCAAACTCACATACCCCACACTCCAACATTGCTTGACAATGCCTCACATAATGAATGATAATGCTATGCAATACTGCAAGAACAGGACAGACAGGCTCAAAATTTAAGTTCAATAGGGGCATAACTCCTACGAAAATTATTGAATCAAAATTTTCTGGGATTATGCACATCGACACAGAGTGTCCTTAATAACTACAAAGTCTCACAAAATTCTGTTGAGCTGTCCCAGAGGAGTTGCGCTGACAAGAACAGGACTACAGGCTTGGAATTCTAAGTTCAAAAGGGGCATAACTCCCGAAAAAATTATTAAATCAGAATTTTCTGAGAATATGCACATCTACACAGTGTGTCCTTATTAACTACAGTGTTTCATGAAATTCTGTTGAGCAGTCTTAGAGGAGTTGCACTGACAAGAACAGGACATATGGGTTTCAAATTCTAAGTTCAAAAGGGGCATAAATGCCAGAAAAATAATTGAATCAGAATTTCCTGGAAATATGCACATCTAAACAGTGTGTCCTTATTAACTACAATGTTTCATGAAATTCTGTTGAGCGGTCTCAGAGGAGTTGCACTGACAAGAACAGGACAGACAGGTTCGAAATTCTAAGTTCAAAAGGGGCATAACTCCCACAAAAATGACTGAATATCAGAATTTTCTGGGAATATGCACATCTACACAGTGTGTCCTTATTAACTACAAAGTTTCACAAAATTCTGTTGAGCGGTCTCAGAGGAGTTGCGTTGACAAAAAAAGGGACTGTCGGACGGGTAAAAAATATTATACCCTTTGCAACTTTGTTGTGTGGGGTATAATTAACTATCCATCTCACCAAGAAACACAGGTGAGTGTCCCCTATATCAACACCTAATTAACACGCCCATACTAGCCCCAAGCATTCCCCCTTATCCAGGTAAGGTCCAAGCGGAAATGATTATATGCTTGAGTGATGGTGTGCATATGCTAAACAATGAAATGTTTTATGGAACCCAAATTTCACTTTGAGAGATCGAACGTTTGAGAGATTGAGAGTAAATTAGCTTAGTTATGTAGAGTGAAAAATCGGGACTATGATTTCATTTGCAAAAGATCAAGAGCTTTGAGCCCTCAAGAGTCACCTATATACCCATTCATTATCATATTTTCAGTGTGCATGTCTGATGATAGCAAAGAAAGAGGATTTTGGGCTTTTAATTTAGTAGATAATTGCAAAGTATACATTTATCATGACATAATTAAAACAACTTTTTCACAAATAGCACCATGAATACAATAAAATGAAAAATTTAAAGGAAAAGAAAATGTCATGGTATTGGGAAACTTATAAATACTTTTAAACATTATCAAATACATAAATATTTAAACTGTAAGTATGACATTAGTATAGGACTAATAAATTTTTATAAAATTTCCTTCTTTATAAGCTGTCTTAATTAATTGCTGTTACGCCCTCTGGGCCCAAAATTGGAATAAACTTATCAATACTATAACCCTAATCTCTGTTGAGATTCAGCTTGACTGAATATTTGGACTGACGCCTTCGGTGAAGGCGTCAGTCCAAATATTCAGCCAAGCCAAATCTCAGCCGAGATTACTATAAACTTGTGTATAACCAATGAACAGATTGAAAGCCATAAGGCTCATCTCCAATGAGGTCCTTCATTCTAGACCTGGTGAATTTTTGCCAAACTTAGACCTAAGGTTCCCATGTATCTGTATATTATACTTCCAACGAATAACAATCTTCCATGCTAGATCCACAGGGTTTTGACACAATCTGAGCAAATTGGTATGTATAGTATATAATATAACTAGCTATACTATATAGATCTACATACATAGTATTCAGTCAGTTCAGTCGGTTTAAGAGCTGAGCTCATGTTATTTGTTACTATTGTATACAGTGCCGACTTTAAATAAAATTTACTTACTTACTTATACATACCAATTTGCTCAGATTGTGTCAAAACCCTGTGGCAAGATCTATAATTTACAAACTTGAACTTGAAAGTTGAAGTAGCCATCAAGGCATCATGTCTGCACGGTAGCAAATTAACAACACTTACTGAATACATCTGCAATTTCAAAATATCAGAATAATAAAAAAACCTTGATATATTGTGGGTTTTCTCCCCGTATGTCATTCCTTATATCATCAAGATGACAGTCACGACAGGAGCCCACATGTTTTTTTGTTTACACCGCCATGTTGAAAATCGAAGGGTGGTTGATTTCCCGGATGTGTAGTGCGCGCGCATGGTTTCCTTCATCCTGAGCTGAATCACATCTGGGGAGACACCGATTACACCGAAAATAGCCTATACATGTGCAGATATAGATACACAGTCGAAAATGGTGTGTGAAATACCTTTCATGTGCATTGTTGGTTTTGTTAACCCAGGTTATTTTCAGAGTCAACTTTAAATTTCTACAAAATACGAACAGGGATTTTTGTGAAATTGTGTTGGCACCTCTCTTGAAAATTATAACGTTTTCATACAAATATACGGCGTGTTGATAAGATTCAATTTATTTGTTTCCATGCTTCATTTATGTATGTGTGATCCAGTGGCATAATGCTTTATATTAGATGTAAGATAATTGAAATTTTGGTCAATGTTATACATGACCATGTGCTTGTGTCATCTCTCCTGCTTATTTTTTTACTATCGAATTACCTATGTTAGGAGATAGAATTACCATCTTCAGAGTGCCATATATGTAAATCCTCGTAGATCATGAGTAATACAACATTAGGGACTTCAAAACATGTACTTTAATGATTCACTTAAATTTAGGTTGCTCATCAATTGTGGATAGTCCATGAGCAGGCCTGTCACAATTTATTTGTTTTCTGAAATAGTCAACATACACTGATAGCTGTAATTTTGGTTTCCACACATAGATAGTTTACTTTTATTGAGATAAAACAGGGATTTGATTGACATGTACTGTTCACTTCACCCGTAAATATTTCTCCAATTCATGAGCTATCCCAAAATACATTTTGCGATTGTAGCAAGTTAAATCAAACACGAAGAGGATAAGTAAGTAAGTAAACAAGTTAAATCATAATTGACCCTTCCTATCGATGGGCAACTTGAGATGGAATATTTACACTTCACATAGTTGATGCTAGGGTTCTTATTACATGATGCAGGGTTAAACAATTAAATCAGTTATAAAACACATGATTCTATACGCAGGGTTGCAAACAACAGTCAATGTGGGCCTCCAACTTTGCCAATATTACTAGGGCAGTCGTTAAAAAAGCATTAGATCTTGCGTTTCAATTGTAATTTGTTCTAAATTTAAACATATTTCTGAACTTGATATATTTACAAAATGGAAAACATCTTATGCAAGAGCTTTTCTGGTCACCTGTTTTATCAATCATCTGTCTGTCTGTAAACTTTTCACATTTTGACTTCTCTAGAAAAAAGCTTCCTGACGTTATGCAGATTAGGGCTGTGCGATGCACCGATTACAAATTCCGATTTGGGTTCCGTTCGGTTTAGATTTTACATACACCAAAACAACAAATATGGTGTCAGAGTGATGTGCAGAACATGAGGTTTTTTATGCAACAGAGATTTAAATCACAACTGTGTTGAGAGTTAGCATTTTCACCACTCAGATACCAACAGAATATGGTCCGTAAGATCATTGCAGTGTATCTTTACATGACATATAGCATTTCTGTCAGTGGTGGAGTGAAATCAACATCGTAGGTAATGACACAGATTTGACAGTTGATATGATAGAAGTAAATCAATAAAGGAGATATTTTCAAAGAATTTCAATTGATAGAATTGTTGAATTTTTACATATCAATGAAAACAATATCATATACATTTTAGATTCACTATAGATTTGTTTAATAATCCAAAACTTATGCACCACATTAATATTAAACAAGTTTTAATAGACTGTCAGTGTTCTTTTTTTATCAAAGTTATAAAATGTCATTATAAATAGATATGATGTTTACAAATGACGACATATAGTTATATAACTTGAATAAAATCAAATCAAATATATGCTACTCATTAAAATTTATAATTTTTGTGCTGTAATTAGATGAATTGGACCTAACCTGAACCGAATCGAAAATAACCGAACCGTGCTGTTCTGAATCGAAACCGAACCAAATCGAAACCGAACCGAATCGTCCCAGCCCTAATGCAGATTCAAGTTTGTGAAAACCAAGGCCCCTGGGGGTCGGATGGGGCCTCAATAGGGGATCAAAAACTAACATGCGAATACATAGGGAAAATCTTCTCAAGAACCTCTGGGCCAGGAACGTACAAATTTCCATGAAAGCTTCCTGACATAGTGCAGATTCAAAATCATGGTCCTTTGGGGTAGGATGGGACTATAATAGGGGATGAAAGTTTTACACACATATATATATAGGGAAAATCTTTAAAAATCTTCTCAAGAACCATTGGGCCAGAGATCTTCACATTTAAATGAAGCTTCCTGACATAGGCAGAAGTTTGATACATGTAACATCACGTGCTCCAGGGGGTAGGGTGGGGCCACAATATGGGATCAAAGTTTTAGATACAAATAATACCATATTTATATAGCACCCTTTTCATACACTATGTACGCTCAAAGGTGCCCATATATACTAGGGAAAATCTTTTCAAGAACCACTAGGCCAGAAAATTTTACATTGACATGAAGGCTTCGTGACATAGTGCAGATTGGGGCCTCCGTGGCCAAGTGGTTAGAGCATCGTGCTCATAATCACAAAGCCTCTCACTTCTGTCGGTGCAGGTTCGAATCCCGCTCACGCCGGTAAGTGAGAAAGTTTCCCAGTTTACTTTCAGAAGGTTGGTGGTCTCTTCCCAGGTACATAGTATCTGGGTTCTCTCTTCCACCAATAAAAACTGGGTGCCACTAGATAACTGAAAAATTGTTGAGTGTGGCGGAAAACATCAATCATAGTGCAGATTGAAGTTCATAAAAATCATGGCCCCTGGGGGTAGGTTGGGACCACAATAGGGATAAAAGTTTTGCATGCGAATATGTAGGGAAAAGCATTAGACATGGGCCAAGGTGACTTGAGTGACATGGCCCATGGGCCTCTTGTTAGACTTTTTAAGAAGTATAAATGTTTTCCCAATTTCAACCAAATATTGCTATTTTTCCCAATGTAATGGCCTCGTCCCTTGAAATCAAAGGTTAAAAAAATCCCTGTAATAGTATATGCAAATGTTGATCCCAGCTCTGATTGGTCCATGGAAATACATGACCTTCACTAACATTGCTGTAAAAGATGCCAGCATCCATTTGGATTGATTGGTGGGTAAAATGAAGTCCCGTTGAGACCACAGGCAATTATATCGCTTGGGTTCAAATTTAAATACTAGTAAATTCGAACCCAAGCGATACAATTACCAGTGGTTAAAACCTAGTTCACTGGTAAAAGTTAATGATAGAATTAAGAAATTATAAACAAAATCAATACCACTACAATAAATGAATTATCATCTAATGTTCAAAAACGAAAGCATAAAATGCCATTGAGCCACAAAATCAAAGGCAACAAGCAAATTTTCTGTCTGAAATTATAACACCATGTGTCCGAAATAACAACGCCATTGTCCGAAGTTACAACCTTCTACCTGACTTTGTTGAAGTGTTAATATGTGGCATAAATAACAGGAAAAAATCCGATAAAATCAGAGAACATAATCTAGATGGTTTGTTGAATCAACTGATATACAATATTCAGTGGTTAGATGATGAGCATTTCCGAAATACATAGCATACTGTTCAAAATATCAACCCTTTCCCTTAGCCCACACAAATATTTTGGGTCCAACTGTTGCAAATAACAATTTTATCATAAACTTATCTATAAAGAAATAAAACTCTTATGGCATTCTATTCCATTTCCAGTTCATTCAGACTCTCATACACTGTCCCTTCATCCTCTGACACTATCGTATTCACTTCCAGTCCCACTCCTACACTCTACTCCCTCGTTCTGTGAACTTTCATTCTCTTTTTCAGCACTTTCATCTACAATATTCTCTTTCCAAACTTTCATCCTCAGTATCCTCTCTCTCAACATCAGTCCTCTCTGACTGTACCTCTACTGTGTCTGTATTTACTTACCATGCATGTTTTTCTGTCCACTTCAAAGCAAAATTTTGTATATATTTTTTTAATAGTCAGAGAAATAGTCTTTGTGATCTTGGCGTTTTTTGGTGGGGTTAGGCTTCTTTCTAATGTTGCAGTCTAACAGTGTAGGGACATGGAGTTCTGTTACATATGGAAATCAGACAAATGCAGCAAAGCTTTTCATAACTAGGGGCTGCTGTCTTGTGATCGTAATATGAAATTTTCACTGAATTCCCACGTGTTTACTTTCCCATAACTCATCAATATAAAATTGACTTGCTTCAAGATTTATATTTTATTGATAACGAAACAGTAAAAACATTTAAAAGTCGAGTCAAACTGCAAGCGGATTCCGGAAAAGTTGCAGTAAACTATTTGCCACGTGGGCGAGAGGATTTTCATAATTTGGTCACCCACAAACAAAATTACTTGCATTTGCGAATGTTATTTACAGCCCTGATACTATATCAAAAATGTTCAAAACTATTCGAACTTGCAGGGCAGAATTTGGAAGATCTGATAAAAAGCATGATGCTGTTGGACCTAATGTCTGATGAAATTTTCCATATATCGAATTTTTTACAATTAAATTTTTCTATTTTTATTGTCATTTGGAAGATTAGGAACTTTGCCTAATTCAAAATTTCTCTCAGTATTGATTTAAGAACTGTCATGTTTTATTTGCATTATCAATAACTGTGCTGAAGTAGACTTGTTGTTGCTGCTTGGCAAACAAACTGAAAATAGATTTCAGATATCATCTTTTACACCAAATATCAAAGGTCACAATTTCAACTTGTGGAATAACTTCAAGTGTACAAGATATAGAGTTCATAATCAATCATGTGAATAGGATTGTATGTCAAGGTCATCATTGCTGCAAAGGATTTGACCGTGTTTTGGGGCATTGATGTTTTACAATGTGTTAGCTCACATGAAGGCTCAAGTGAGCTTTTCTTATTGAAATTTGTCCGTTGTCGTTGTCATTAACTTTTCACATTTTCATCTTCTTCTCCAGAACCACTTGGACAAATTTCAACCAAACTTGGCACAAAGCATCCTTGGTGAAGTGAATTCAAGTTTGTTCAAATGAACAACCACGTCCTTCTCCAAGGGGAGATAATTGCAAAATAGTGAAAATTCATTAACAACTTTTAAAAATCGTCTTCTCCAGAACCACAATGCCAATTCCAACCAAACTTGGCACAAAGCATCCTTGGGTGAAGGGAATTCAAGTTTGTTCAAATGAAGGGTCACTCCTCTTTCCAAGTGGAGATAATAGCAAAATAGTGAAAATACATTGACGACTTTTAAAAATCTTCTCCAGAACCACTGGGCCAATTTTAACAAAACTTGGCACAAAGCATCTTTGGGTGAAGGGGATTCAAGTTTGCTCAAATGAAGGGCCATGCCCCCTTCAAAGGGGAGATAATCACAAAAATGCAAAAAGGGTGAGGCTTATTTTAAAAATCTTCTCAAGAACCACTGGGCCAGAAAAGCTGAAATTTACATGAAAGCTTCCTGACGTAATGCATAGTCAAGTTTCTTAAAATTATGGCCCTGGGGGTAGGATAGGGCCATAATAGGGGATCAAAATTTAAGTACAAATATATAGGGAAAATCTTTAAAAAATCTTCTGAAGAACCACTGGGCCAGAAATATTTATGTTTACATGTAAGCTTCCTGACATAGTGCAGATTCAAATTTCTTAAAATCATAGTCCCCAGGGGTAGGTTAGGGCCACAATAGGGAGATCCAAGTTTTACATACAAATGTATAGGGAAGTTCTTTAAAAATCGTCTTCTGAAAAATCACTGGGCCAGAAAGGTTTACATTTACATGAAAGCTTCCTGATATAGTGCAAATTCAAGTTTGTTAAAAGTATGCCCCCCGGGAAAGGGTGGGTGACAAAAAAGGGATTAAAGTTTTGCATACAAATATATAGGGAAAATGTTTAAAAATCTTCTCAAGGACCACTGGGCCAAAGAATTTTTCATGCACATGAAAGCTTCCTGACATAGTACAGATTCAAGTTTGTAAAAATCATGGCCTCCAGGGGTAGGTTGGGGCCACAATGGGGATAAAAGCTTTACATGCGAATATATAAGGAAAATCTTTAGATTTGGGCCATGGTAACTCAGGTGAGCAATGTGGCCCATGGGCCTCTTGTTTGTAATTTTCTGTGATCCTTGATTACCCAGCACTTTGATTGTAACTGTTATTGTGAAGACTTTGGTTGGTATAGTCATGTGATATTCCTGACCCTTCCTGTTGCAGTAGCTTGCTAGTTGTGTGCCAATAATGTGATGGGGCACTCTATAAGGTGTTGATGCATATGTGACATTTATAGTAAAGTAATGGACCTCAAATTTATAGTCTCATCCAAAAAGGTATCTTTTTTAATCCCTACTGGTAAAGCAGCAGGGGACTGCTAATCTCCACTTTGTCCATCTGTATGTCTGTCACTGATTAGTTTTCCAGACTTTTTTCATGCTTTGATTTAGGAAGCTGTAAGTGATTTGCTAATGTATGTTTACAGTTCATCACATTTGATTGTTTTTTCCGAGAATTATGGAACTTTGTGCTGAATATAGTTTGCTGGACTTTACTACACAGTCTGAGATTGTATGTGATTAACTAATGAGTAGATGCAGATTAAGTTTCACTTTCATTACGGTTGACTTATTCTCTAAAAAAAAAAAAGGAAGACTTTGTTGAATGGATGACTGAACTTTAATTCTTGTACCCTGTTTATGCGAGATCCATGTAAAACTTGCTGAAAATATGATGAAATGAATTTCATTTTCCTATTCTTTTCTTTATGTTCATACATAAACTATTGACATAAGATTATTCATGCAGATTATTCACACAGAATAGTATACAGTTAACTTGGGGCTGGTAGTGGACATGCATGTATATTGCTATGCAATACTTACAGAATGCTTGTTACCTTTAACACCAGTACCACGGATAATCCAACCATTGATCTGCCTCTTCCTTTACACATGTAATTTACCTAATAAGTATGATATTATGATACCTACCAAAGTAATGATGATGTACACGTTCTTTATTTTTCAGAATGTCTTTGCTTGAGGACACAATATGTGACGAAGTAATAGAGAGTCTATATACCACAGTTACATGGATTGTGTTATGGTTTTATTGGGTTGTAAGTATATTCATATCTCTCTCTCTCTCTCTCTCTCTCTCTCTCTCTCTCTCTCTCTCTCTCTCTCCCCCCCCCCACCCCCACACACACAGCTAGTTCACTGGGGAATTCTGTATTTTAAAGTGGTTTACAGACTTGGGGAAAATGAACCCATATTATGGTGTTTTCTGAAGTTTAGTGGTGGGGTCAGGTTTACATTTTGTAGCAGCTCATCAAGATCTACTTCCTTGACAATTTTCAAAATATTTTCAACTTGATCACCACTGATTCTCTTCACATTCAAGCAGTTTAAAAATTATTAGATAAATTATGAGTATTTTTGTAAGAAAATCAAATCACTTTCTATCACCCTCTCATTTTGATTTATTGATAGAAAATAATTGCTGCTGAAATACTCAGAATGGCTAAAATTGAGGCCAAACCATTCGTTCTTATCTTGGCCCAAAGCATTCTGGCTCAATCTCCATCTGCAATTCTCCTTTCTCAGTAAAACTTTTTTCAGCGTTCTGTTCCCTTTAGAGTCTGTAGCACTTCTGTGGGCCGACAACGGTTTTAAAAAAGTTTTTAGCTCACCTGAGCCAAAAGCTTAAGTGAGCTTTTCTGATCAAAACTTTCCGTTGTGTTGTTGTCATCGTCTTAAACTTTTCACATTTTCATCTTCTTCTTCAGAACCACTTAGCCAATTTCAACCAAACTTGGCACAAATAATCCTTCAATGGGTAAATGGGATTCAAGTTTGTTGAAATGAGAGGCAAGGCCCTTCTCCAAGGGTAGATAATAGCAAAAAAGCAAAAATACACAAGACAAATTTTTAAAATCTTCTCCAGAACCAGCTGGCCAATTTCAATCAAACATAATACAAATCATCCTTGGGTGAAGGGGATTCAAGTTTGTTCAAATGAAAGGGGAGCTAATCACAAAAAAATGTAAAAGAAGGTTGGGTCATTTAAAAATCTTATCAAGAACCACTGGGCCAGAAAAGTTCACAATTTACATGAAGGCTTCCTGACATAGTGCAGATTCAAGTTTGTTAATATCATGACCCCCAGGGTTATTGTGGGGCCAAAATAGGGAATCAAAGTTTTACATGAAAATCTTACAAAAAATCTTCTCAAGAACCATTGGGCCAGAAGAGTTCAAATTTACGTGGAAGCCTCCTGAAATAGTGCAGATTCAAGTTTGTTTAAATCATGGCCCCCAGGGGTAGGATGGGGCCACAATAGGGGATCAAAGTTTTGCATGCAAATATTTAGGATATGGACAAAGGTGACTCAGGTGAGTGATATGGCCCATGGGCCTGTTGCTTAGTGTATACTTACAAAATAAATTTCATTTTTGAAAATACATGTGGCATTAACTGTGATCTTAATGCCGACATACTGCATGAAGCGCATTAGCGTGAAATGTTGTAGGTTATGAAAAGTATGCTGGCGTGAAGTTTTGAGGTTCATACCCTCATGTATTTTCAAATATGATGTTTATTTCTTACATTTAGATTCTACTTTCATTTCTGTCAGAATTCCCAGTCGTTAGAATTGATATGTTATATTTATCAAGATTCATATGTGTATTGTTTATAACTGCAATGCATTCGTAATGAAATGGCTTTCATTACAGTTTATAAAAATGTCAAAGGCAAAAAACATTTAGAAGTGTAAATATCAAAAAAATTACCAAACGTTTGAAAGGCACCATGGGTCTCTAGTTTTCCACTCTTCCCAGTTACAATGTACCGTACTTTGAAGATACATGTTATATAATTAACATTTTAATTTCATTTACGCATCAAACAAAATGTTATTACCATTAAAATATTTATTTTTCAGTTTGAACAAATTCAGAATGGCTACCTCAGATGATGAAGAGAGTATGTCCAACATTGACTTTTCAGTGATTAGTACCTCCATTGATCTTGGAAGACCAATGCTCGACCAAGTGGTAAATGGCATCCATTATGGTTCCCCTGAAGTCAGAAATCTCTTACGCAATGAATGTGATCTGATCATGGAATGCAAGATCTGTAGAAATTTCTTCAGGTCTTTCCCAAACTTCGTTGCCCACAAAAGAGTGTACTGTTTAGAAATGAATGCAGACAAAATCTACAACGACAGACTACCAACTGTAACGGAAAATTCTAAGTCATCTGAAACTGTGGTTGTAGAACCCACTGCACCAGAAGAGTCTTCACCACCAGCTACTCCGCAGACTACAACTGTAGAAAAGTTAGTGAATGGAAATTTTCAAGGAAGTTCATCTGCTTTCAGACTGTACACAGACGTGGCTGAGAAAATTGAGAGGCAGAGAGCTGATGTACAGAATACCATTGTAACAATGACCCCAATATCATCCAATCCTAACGCAGTGACTGTTACTGTAACACAGGAAAAGAACAAAGAAATGGCCGCAGTAGTACCCAGTTCTAATATTGCAACACAGGAGGAAAACAAAGAAAGCTGTGATTGTAGTTTAGTCCAAAGTAATGATTCCAGTGTACAAAGCTTGCTACGGAACATTCTCGAAAGGCCACTCCCTCTATCCCAGGAAACACAAATTAAATGTCAAGTTTCAGAAGAGAAGACTGAAAACTCAGTATCTGTAGAAGACAAAAGAAGGGAAAGCACCCGAAAAAATGAAACCAGAAAACCAATGGAGGATCTGCGTCCTGTCCAAAGCAATCTAGGCAGTGCAAACAGATCATTTCTTGGTGAACTCAGCAAAAAAGGATTGTGTCACATCAAAACACTGGAGTGCTTGGTGTGCAATAAGCAAATGAGCTCAAAGAAAACTCTGTGGAATCACATGAAATTTTTTCATATGGGAGAAAAAACAGTGTATCCTTGCCTTTTCTGTGACAAGACGTTTGGAAGGTTCTATAATATATCAAAGCACATTATGTCTTGTCATAATAAATCTCACAAAGACATTGAAAAACTGAAAAGTAAAATAAAATCCATGAGTTATAAAACAGAGGATGAGAGTGGTGAAGAATCCAGTCCATCTAGTCAAAGAAATACTGCATCAGAGAGGAGCAAATCTGGTAGTCAAACTGACAGAGGAATAAAACTTAATAATTGTGAAGGTTGTGGAAAGGCATTTTGGAAAAAAGAGACTTATTTATATCATAGGAAGCAGTGTAAAAGTTTAAATCCATCTGGTAAATTTCAAGAAAGTGTAGCAGACTCAAGAGAAAACAATGCTAATCAAGGTAATGAGAAGAAGCAAAGTGAGGTACTCAAAAGTAGCAGAAAGAATTCATCACCTAGAATGAGTACCAATTCTGAAAAATTTTCATCAAAAACACATCTATCTAACAGTACACAGAAATCAGAAACACCACAAATCAAGTCACCAAGGCTCATTCACACTCGACATTCAGCTGCGACAGTGAAAGACACCTATATGAAAACAAGATTCCTTGACAAAAGAAGAGCAGTTCAATATGATAGTCCTAAAAAGTCAAGTGCCTCCTCTTCTAGTACAGATTCTAGTCCGAAGCCTTCCCCAAAGAAAACTGTTTCTCCAAGGATATTGAATGATAGTTTTGATGTTTCAGAAAGTCCTCAAAAGCCAGCAGCAGAATCATCACGGAAGAGGACTAAATCTGGTGATGGAAGTGATAAGACCATGAGTGTGGAAACAGATTCAAACTTGGCAAGAAGGGCACAAGTTGGATGTAATCTTATTTCTTCATTTGAGAAAGTGGAAACAAGGTCAAAATCCCGAGGAAAAGATGAAAGGGAAAGCAAAGCTGGCTGGGACGTATCGAATGTTCATAAACCTATTCCAGTGAAATCACAAGATACAACCGCATTGAGTGAAAATTCCATACAAACAAGATTGCGGAAATCAAAAGAAGACAAGAGTAAAGACCAAAGTGGCAAAGATAAGGAGAAAGAATCAAGTGTTGATTCAATTTCTAATAAAAGTGTTGACCAAAAAACATCACCACAGAAAGTACCTTTACAGAGAGAATCAAATGTTGATCCATTTCCTGATAAAAGTGTTGACCAAAAGACATCAAAGCAGAAAACTCCTCCAACAAGTAGCAACTCATCTAAGGAGTCCAGTCAAGAACGTTTCATTCAAACTAGAAAATCAAAGCAATTGTTGGAATCCAAAAATGAACAACCATCACAAAAGGCCGGGGAAAGGGTATCTACAAGAGGAACACAAAACGAAACTAGCAAGACGTTGAATGCAGAGAAATTGACCAGTGCATCAACAGAGAATTTACAGACAGAGGAAGACCCCCAATCACCAATGATCATTCAGACTGACATGAAAAATTTTAGTGCAGAGAACTCTGTAAAAATGAGACAAAAGATGCAGAGTCCTAACAAGCATATTTTTGCTATTCAAGGAAAAATTTCCAAAGAAAACATTGAGAATAAGAAAGAGGAAGAAAGTGTTTCAAACAGTGAAGAATTAGAGGAGATTGCACCCGATAAAGAGAAGGAAGAATTCTCAAGAAGTAGAAGAAAGCAGGTAATCTCTGTTCGACAGTTTGATGAAGTAGATGGTGGAAAGGGCACACCAGTTTCAAAACATAATACAAGGAGATCTGTAACTGTTGCCAGAACCCCTAACACTAGTACTAGTGGCATTGATGGAAAAAAAGAAAATCTGACTAGAAAGGAGAGTCCAAAATTAAATCAAGAGAAAGTTTCAACAGAAATTGTAAAACAGAAGGAATTCAAAGAAGTGAAAGAGGACTCGAAGGAAATAGAGAGATTTGATGGAAATGAAGAGAAAAGACACAGACTTCGTAGTAAGGCAGATTGGAATTCTACATTGCAAAAAGATAACAAGGTAAAAAGTGATGAAGGAAAAGATGCAGAAAAATCCCAGATTAGTAAGACCATGATACAAACAAGAGCGAAATCTGCTATTGCAGAGGGCGATGAACCAGAGAACAGTTCAAATATTGTTTATACTGCAATACAACCTAAGGTGCAAACTAAAATATGGAAGAGTCCAAATGCCACTGTTGTTAAAATTCAGGAGATATGGGTGAAGAAGAAGCCAGGACAACCTGCTGAAGAGGTTAAATCTAGCACAATTACTTTGAGGAATACATCTACAGCACAGAAACGATTAAGTGAAAAATACAGACATCCTAAACGTGTTTATGTGATGAGACACAAAAAATCAACCAAGCCTGTGTGCTTGGACATGAATAACATTGAATCTTTGCTGGACAGAGAAAAGAAGCAATGCAAGGAATGTGGAATTCAACTGAAATCTATGTCTAATTTAAGAAGACATATAGTACGTCATCTTGGATGGAAGAGGTATAAATGCAAGTTGTGCCCATTTTCTAGTTTCAACAGATCAGAATGCAAATCCCATTTGCAGAGAATACACAAGGAGAGGATTGCAGGAAAGGACGTAAACAATCTTATTAAGGATTTGAAGAAAGAGGGAACTGAGAGGAGATTGCAAAAAAAGCAACAGACTCTGAGAACAAAGCAACGACTGGAGTCAGAGATGGCGGAATCCAATGCATATAAGGAGACAAAACTGAAAGCATCCCCAATTAAAAACATGTCTTCGAATCCGCCTGTAAAGTCCATAATAACGACAAGACAGAGGTCACTTATTCAGAGTGCCTCAAATACCAAGTCTTCTGTTGTGGGTCAGAAATCACCAGAGGGTTCTAAAAAGAAAGAGCCAGCTACCACAGGAAAAATGGATGAGACTACTTCGTGTCCTAGAATTGATGTAAAGGCCAAAAAATGTGTAGATTGCAGCATAACATTTGCAAATGATTATAATCTGTTTCGGCATGTTCGGAATATCCACAAATTTGATACAACACAGCTGAAAAAATCTAAGGAAGGTGTTGTATCTAGTGTATCTTCAAGCTCATCAAGTAGCAAGAAAAGTTCTAAAGGTCCCAATACACAAGATGATACTGCATCAGTCAATAGTGCTGGTTCTGAAAAATCAACAAGAAAGAGAAAGAGAAATGACAGCGGGACTTCATCAGATCACAAGTTGAAAAAGACAGAAGGCAACATGTCTGCTCCAACTGAAAGGAAAAGATCTGCCAGTTTAGACGGATCGTACAATACAAATGATAATACAAGTGTCAGTGATGACTTGTATGACAATTTGTGCAGTGTATCTGATAATGAAAATGATTTCAATGACAGGATAGGGTCACCCGCAAGGTCAGAGGAAGGGGGAATAATGCGGTTAGAGCCAAGAGTCCAAACTATGTTTGCAGCTTTGGAGGAAGCTAGAGCCACAGTGCGGCAGAGGGGAAAGAAACTGGGAATTAGAAGATTAAGTTCTCCTGTTAAAAAATTTACACCTTCACCTACTGATAAAAAGGTATCGATGCGTCGAAGTTCAGCAAGACTCAGCCAAGATCCTAAAACGCCATCATCAAATGAGACTCAGGAGGAAGAAAATCCTTCTTCAGAAGCTTCAGCAAGACTCAGCCAAGATCCTAAAACACCATCATCAAATGAGACTCAGGAGGAAGAAAATCCTTCTTCAGAAGCTTCAGCAAGACTCAGCCAAGATCCTAAAACACCATCATCAAATGAGACTCAGGAGGAAGAAAATCCTTCAGAAGCTTCAGCAAGACTCGGCCAAGATCCTAAAACGCCATCATCAACTGAGACTCAGGAGGAAGAAAATCCTTCTTCAGAAGCTTCACTGAAAATGGAAGCAGAATCTGCAGAGGCTGCTGACAGTTCAGAAGACATCACTGAGCAGAAAGAAAACAAAGTAGGGGAAGATATTGAGAGGACAGTACATGGAGAGAATTCAGAGGCTACTTTAACTCCAGCAGAGGTGATATCAAGTCCAACAGAGGTGATGTCAAGTTCAACAGAGGTGATATCAAGTTCAGCCGAAGTTATGTCAAGTTCAACAGAAGTTATGTCAAGTTTAACAAAGGATCAGATCTCATTGCAGAAGAGTAGTTACAATCAGATCTCTGTTGGTGAAAGTGAAGACATTGGTCAAGAGCAAGATAAAATAGATGAAGAAAATCCTAGAGAAACAGAGAAATTGGTCATAGAACAATCTGTTGACAGTTTAGCAGTAGGTGAAAAAGGAAAGGAATGTTCCAAAGATTTCACAGAGGAATCGTCAGATAACGTTGTACAGCACTCTGTTCACAGTTTAGCAGTAGCTGAAAAAGAAAAGGATGAATTTTCCAAAGATTCCCGGGCTGATTCCTCAGATAACTTTGTAGAAGAAATGATGGATGATAGTAATGCTGAAAATGTGAAAATCATGGAGAAAAATGATGAAGATGGTGTTCAACCATCTGAGTTAGAGGAAAAAGAAACTGTATCAAGTGATGTGAAAGATGAAATATTAGATACAGAAAAGATGGAAATAGCAACTGAAACTTTGATGTGTAAGAGTAGTGATGTCACAAGTAGTGGTGAAGAATCTGTAATGGACCAGACGTCATAATTTATTATTCTATAGAGGATAGAATTCCATTACTAGTAAGACGGGTGCTTACAACAAAGGAGAACTGCCCATGTTATTGTTAGAAAATTTCCTGCTGCACATTCCCTGTAGATGACATTTGTTAGGTCACCTACATATACGAAGTGACTAATGCAATGTGTTTTTATACATTTGTTACTGGACAATTTTCACCAAATTTTAGCATATTTGGGGTAAGGGGAAAATTGTGAATGTTGTATGGTGTTGCCTCCCTGGAGCATTGGTGTGGAGCCAAGCCTTAAAAAATGATGCAGTTTTCGAAAATCTTCTTGATGTTAGGTCATCAAACAAACTGTGTGCATAGTAAGGGGGGGGGGGGTGTCTATCAAAATTGTTAAGTTAATTGCCCCCAGGGTCAGGAACAGGTTATAAATGCCTTTACTCTTGAACATCTAGCAGACTATTTAGGCATAGTTATATTGAGTATAGGAGGCTCCTACTACAGGTAACACTGTGAAATTCAGGGTCAGGGATTCAGGCTTGAGGTAGGGCTTTATGTGATACTCAGGTGACCAATAAGGCTCATCTTGTTAGAGGAGATGCAAGTAGATTTTCTTGCTCGATCAAAACAGACCGAGTCCTCACTGGTTACACATGTTATGTCATATGGGACTGATTTGCATGAAGTTAGGTGAACCCTTTGTACATACATGTAGCAGCTTGTGACATGTTTTCAATATTTGTACATTTTATTGAGGAGTCATAGAAATGTATGTTGATGTTGAATTTAAGATGTAATTGAAGAAATCCTTTATTTTTGAAATGCATATTTTAAGCTGATTTTTAAGGTTAAAAAAAGTTTCGTTACAGCATGTCATTTTTTATCATACATCTCGAGTTTTCATGAACATGTAATATTTTGCAAATGAAATGTGTATGATTTGAAAGTAATTGGAAGCAAAAATGTTTTGAAAAGTGGGATGGAAAGCCATTAAAAGTTAGTGATATTGTTTTATACTGAGTGTTTTTCCTCACCCATTGTTCAATTCCTGGTGTAGATACATGTATATATATATAAAGGTTTCATAAAATACATACCATCAAATCAAGTTCATTGCTTTGCTTTTAAGTTTTTTCATTCCTGAATTGCATTGCATAAATATACAAAAATATTGATCATTTGTGTGTTCGTGAAGTGGTAATTAGAGTTCAGTCAGCTGTACGGAATGGTCTTGTTTGAGTGGTCTTTGAAAGTGAATCCATAAACATGGTATTAAACAGGAATCTTGAATTTTTACAAATACAGAAAAACCGTTACTTCTTGTGTTTTAAGTAATTTTTATGCCAGATTATTTAGTGGGCAACTTTATGAATACTTTGCTTCAGTGCATGAAGTTATTGTATCCTGAAAAATATGAATGTGAATAGTACAAAGAAGTATTTTGTTACTTCATGCTTTGTTACATTTGATATGTATTTTTTCAACAGAATGTTTAAAATGTACATGAAAAATCATGTATTACATGTAGTGTCAACATTTTCAATTTTCTCATTTTTAACTGGTGTACATGTATACAGTTTAAATGAATCTGGGGGAGCATGTGTTATATACAGCTTAACATGAATCTGGGAGAGTGTGTTTTAACATGAATCTGGGAGAGTGTGTGTTATATACAGTTTAACCTGAATCTGAGAGTGTGTGTTATATACAGTTTAACATGAATCTGGGGAGTGTGTGTTATATACAGTTTAACATGAATCTGGGAGAGTGTGTGTTATATACAGTTTAACATGAATCTGGGAGAGTGTGTGTTATATACAGTTTAACATGAATCTGGGAGAGTATGTGTTATATACAGTTTAACATGAATCTGGGAGAGTGTGTTGTATACAGCTTAACATGAATCTGGGAGAGTGTGTTGTATACAGCTTAACATGAATCTGGGGAGTGTGTTGTATACAGCTTAACATGAATCTGGGGAGTGTGTGTTATATACAGTTTTACATGAATCTGGGAGAGTGTGTGTTATATACAGCTTAACATGAATCTGGGAGAGTGTGTGTTATATACAGTTTAACATGAATCTGGGAGAGTGGAATAGCCTACATTGATGACGTGACAAAATATTCTTGGTATAGACCCCGGGAAACAATGTATCTAAGGCTGAATGAGGGAGTTTTTCCTGTTACATCTATAAAGCTGTGGCTAGGATATGAAATTTTACATCTAGATGACATTGATGAATTGTACTTGTGTAACTAATTAAAGATTATTCCTGGTTGATTATGTTTATGAAATATTATTTTTCTAGTCAGCTGTTTAATGCAAGCATAGGATGTCCATATGTATGTTTTTCAACAAAACATGTACATGTACTTTCTCACGATAATTTAGTAGAATAAATTTGTAACATTATTGAAAACCGTTTCAGAAAATCTGTAGATGATGTACTTGTACTAATACATGTTTATGTGTATTGTAGCCCATAGATTAGAAGTATCACATTTGACTTCATCAATTTCTCAGTGCACGTACCTCTGAGATGGTAACTCGATAATTTTCATAATCTAGTTAGGTATATCTAGCCCTCACTTCTACTGTTTGGGGGAGGAACAGTCACTACCTCTGTTCAACATTTTTGACAAATTTTACCCCTCATGGCAGACAGAAAGTCAGTCTGACGCTTATCAAAGATCCTGGCATGCATGGAGTCCGTCGGATACTTTCTAGTGATCTTGACAAGTGTGGAGTCGGTCAGATGCTTCTAGCAATTCCGACAGTTGTGGAGTCAGATGCTTTAGTAATCCTGACCATCATAGAGACGGTCAGATGCTTAAGCAATCCCGAAAGTTGTATCAAGATATACAGTAAAATATCTGTATCTCGAATATGGTTTATCTCGAATACCCCGCTTGAGTCGAAGTCGAACGCCGGTCCCGGCAGTTTTCCCTATATAAATGATTTTAAAAAAACTTCTGATATTTCAAACACGGTAATCTCGAATACTACGCTTATGGCGAAGTATTTTCAAGGTCCCATACCCTAAATTCATCTGGTTTATCTCGAAGTGCAGTCAATTTTCCGCTCTGCTTACCATACCTGGCGTCGCTAAGGCACACATTCACACCCGCGGCTACATCAGTTATAATTAATGACCGCTAATCCACGCTCGCCTTTTACGAGTAGATCCAGGTCGCAATAAATGGTTCAACAGCTTGGGTAATTAGTGTAGCCTTCCAACATTACAGCTAAAGTTCACCGCCAATTACGAAGTAACACACCCGATTCCAGAGATGGTGTTTTGAATGACACATGCTCTATCATTAACATGTGGGTTAGATAAACGCACAAAATCGTCGAAGTATGCTTGAAGGTAATGCTCGTAATAACGACAATGCATTTAATAATACACGCTTCATCATTAAAACTAGAAGAGAGAAAACACGAAAATTTATTTAATAAACATTTAAAAGTTTTTTTTTTTTTTAATCCGTCTTTTTTGTTTCTTACGTGATAGGTTCTTTCATTACAACGCAAAAAAATAAATATCCAAGATCGATTTTGGATATCTTGAACCCCCAGATATCTCGAAGTTTTTCCGTGGTCCCTTGGACTTCGAGATGGAGATATTTTACTGTAATTATAATTTACCAATTATAAAGTCTCCCAACAAAGTACTGGCTATATAAAAGTGGCTTTCTGAGTAATACTATTTTCCTCCCTTGACAAAATCCATGCCAGTTCTTACTTTTAAAAAATCTAGATCACAACTGCTTTTGAAATTTTTCAAAACATCCCTTTTTAACTAACCTGAACTGAAAGCTCAAGTTAGCTTTTCTGGTCGTCTGTCTGTCCGTCTGTAAACTTTTCACATTTTCGACTTCTTCTCCAACCAAACTTGGCCAAAAGCATCCTTGGGTGAAGGGCTTTCAAGTTTGTTCAAATGAAGGGCCATGCCCTCTTCAAAGGGGAGATAATAACAAAAATGGGGTGGGATCATTTAAAAATCTTCTCAAGAACCACGGAGCCAGAGGAGCTGACATTTACATGAAAACTTCCTGACAGTGCAGATTCAAGTTTGTTCAAATCATGGCCCCTGGGGGTAGGTTGGGGCCACAATTGGGGATCAAAGGTTTACATGGGAATAAATAGGGGAAATCTTTAAAAATCTTCTCAAGAACCACTGGGCTAGGAAAGTACAAATTTACCTGAAAGCTTCCTGCTGATTCAAGTTTGTAAAAATCATGGTCCCTGGTGGTAGGTTGGGGCCACAATAGGGATCTCAGTTTTATATGCGTATAGGGAAAATCTTTAAATGTGGGCCAAGGTGACTCGGGTGAGTTTTTTCCTTCAGCTAAACTGGTGTCACTTGACTTTGATCCTCATTTGTAGGTCCCAACATCCTCTCATCATTTTTAATGATCCCATGTCTATCAGTCCGGGTTCTAAAGTTATACAAGTTTTTATAATGAAGGTCAAGGTCACTGGGGATACTAGTTTGTAGGTCACCACATCCTTTTATCATTTCTGAAGATTCCATGTCTCTATCAGTCCCAGTTTAACTCTTTGCTTATCACGCCGGGTATGACGTAACAGTAGTGTTTGCTTTCGCCGCTCAATGATGACGTTGCCCTTTTCCCCACAGCGCTTTGGAGTCGATTTGTGAAAATTCGGAATTTTTAACACATTTCTTCACTACGTTTTCCATTGTTATATATTCTGTTAGTTTATCGCGGATAGCTCGAATCAGGAGTGAAAGCAAGTGAGAAATTACGATAAATATGGGACAAAATATTTTCTTTTGAAAAGATATATAGTCCAAAATTTACCTTTTTTTCTTATTATTTATTTTAATTATTCTACATATATGTTTGTATAACAAAGAAATACCACGAATGAATACTTTTTTATCTACTAGTATTTTTAAAAATCATATCAATATACATGTATCTACATTTCCAATGGGTTTTTTCCCCTTCAATATGTTCTGTATATTATTTGTTTTAATTCAAACAATCTTATCATAAAATTTCATCTTGATTTCAAAGAAAAAACGTAATCAATTCAGTTTTAGACAAGGTTTAACATATTCATTTGTACTGACGACTGATTCATAGTTTACTTAATAAAAATAAATGAATATAAGTATATTCATATAAGTACAACATCATGTTCTGTAAATAAGAATTATCCTATGTAGTTGAAATTTTTTTTTACGCATGCATAAATTCTATTCAATGTTCAAAGGCGAAGATGTCTTGTCTAAAATTATTGACAAGGAAATAAAAATAGGGGAGGTTGTCAGAACTTCAAATCCTAATTCGTGGAAGGGGAGGAGTGTTCATCTATTAAAACTGCCTCAACCTCCGCCCGACTGCGATTAATTAGCGTGTGTATGTCAAACATGTAAAACGTCTACCATTTGCAGCTAGGCCTCCACTTTTTGGCTGTTTTCTCTTGTTTACACAAAGGGTTTGTCCGCAATTTAAAAAAAAATAATAGGCCAGCTTTGGTATGTTTTTACCCAAGCTCTCTACTCCATACATTAAATTGAAAGAACAGCACGAGCTTGCCCAATCTATTTGATACCAGTTTAATAACATGTAGGTTTCTGTGCGATACCAGTTTAATATCATGTAGGGTTCTGTGCGATACCAGTTTAATAACGTAGGGTTCTGTGCGATACCAGTTTAATAATATGTAGGGTTCTGCGTGGCGTATTCTCTGCCAGGGCAGAAACAAGAATGCTGTCTGGTTGTTTGTGGATTTTAAGTATTGTTTTCCATCCCATTCAAAAATGTTTCACTCATGACATCACCAGCTGAAGGTAAAGCGACACAAATTTTGACAGATAAATGTTGCTCAAGGCCAAAGCAGTGAAGGTTCTTTATTGTGCCAGAATAATTTTTAGCTCACCTGAGCCAAATGTTCCAGTGAGCCTTTCTGATAAAATTTGTCTGCTGTCTGTAGGCATTGTAAACTTTTCTTATTTTTATCTTCTTCTGTACAGAAACATTGTGCCAATTTCAATCAAACTTGGCACAAAGCATTGAGTGAAAGGACTTCAAAGTTCAAGTGAACTCGGAATTTTCTTGGGAACAAATCCATACTAATACATGTATGGTAGTTCTATGAGCCCTGACGTGCGATTGAAGCCGAGAAGTTTTTCGTTTTCAGTCAAAAACTTTTTGATCGCCAAAAAACTGTCAGTGTATCACATGAAGAACTTCAGTATATATACTTGTTCCTGAGAAAATTCTTCAAATGTACAGTGATATAAGGTACCGAGTGTATCACATGAAGAACTCCAATTTCAGTATATATTTGTTCCCGAAAAAATTCTTCAAATGTTCAGTGATATAAGGTACTGTATGTGACAGTTCGATAATGATAGAGGTGTTACTCATTTGAATTTTCCATTGTGTAGACTTTCCGTGCCATTTTCCCGTGTAATTGATCATGTCAGTCGCATGATTCACCACTGTGTCTGTTGCAGCTCAACAACTGACATTCAAATTTTAGCTGACCATTAGAAATATCTTGCTTAAGCATAGCAAACATTGAATATCACTGTCCGACTGGCATATGTTGTACTGTTTCCAGTACTCTTGTCAACCTGGAAGCACATCATGCACCCTGAATTGACAACACACACATGAATGGAAAAGCCTTAAAGTAGATCATGGTGCACCAATCCATCTCGCATGTGAACTGATAATGTATTTCTCTGAGAGGGAGGTTGTGACAAAATGTCAGTGCAATATCTGACACTATGATGAGAAAAAGTCTTGAAAACTACTTAACCTACTTTTAGCTATAAAGAAGGTCATGGTGCACTAATGAAGTTAAAATGTGAATTGATTATGTATTTCTCTGAGAGGGAGGATATGGTAAAATTTCAGGGCATTAATACCTGTATCCATAATGAACAAGAGTACCGCAAACGGTACAATATACACCCGTCGGACAGTGAGCCTTTGACGAAATATCAGGGCAATATCTGTATCCGTAATGAAAAAAAGCCTGGAAAACTGTCCGACTTATTTTTAGTTCAAAAGTAGGTCAAGGATGGACCAATCCAGCTGAAATGCAAACTGAACTTGTATTCCTCTGAGAGAAAGCCTATGACTAAATATCGGTGCAATATCTGTATCCGTAATGAAAAAAAGCCCGGAAAACTGTTCGACCTATTTATAGCTTAAAAGTAGGTCATGGATGAACCAATCCAGCTGAAATGCAAACTGAACTTGTATTCCTCCAAGAGGAAACCGACGACTAAATTTCAGGGCAATATCTGTATCCATAATGAAAAAAAGCCTTGTAAACTATTTGACCTACTTAGTCCTAATGTAGGTCATGGACGGATGGACCAATCCAGCTGAATTGCAAATTCAACTTGTATTTCTCTGAAAGGAAGCTAATATGTAAATTTCAGGGCAATATCTGTATCTGTAACGAAAAAAAGTCCGGAAAACTGTTTGACCTACTTATAGCCCTAAAGTAGGTCAACGATGGACCAATCCAGCTGAAATGCAAACTCACTCATACAATTCTTGAGGGAGATATTATAACAAAATTTCAAAGTTGTACATGCATCTGTTATGGAAAAAAGTCCGGAAAACATGACTCGGGACGGGCAGCCAGCTGGCCGGACAGCGCCATAGCATAATACGTCCCACTAATGACGTGCGTATAAAAAAAAATCTGGAAAACTCTTTGATCTACATGTACCTCTACCCCTAACGTAGGTCATATTACACCAATCCAGCTGAAGTGCTTACTAAACCTGTATTCCTCTGAGAGGAAGCTTGTGACTATATTTCAGGACAATATCTGTATTCGTAACAAAAAGAGTCCAGAAAACTGTTTGACCTACTTTTGGCTCAAACGAAGGTCTCAATATAATAATCCAGCTGAAACGCAAACTCACTCCTACGTTTCTTGAGGAAGAAATTGTGATTAAATTTTAGAGCTGTACATGCATCAGTTACGAAAAAGGTCTGGAAAACATGACCTTGGACTGAAACACAGACAGACGGACAGACCAATCCAGCTGAAATGCAAACTAAACTTTTATTCCTCTGAGAGGAAGCCTGTGACTAAATTTCAAGGCAATATTTGTATCCGTAATGAAAAACAGAGGCCCAAAGGCCTTATCAGTCACCTGAATACTAGTGAAAAGTATCACTACTCCCAAGGGCTGTGAAAACTAGAAAAAAATCCTGATATGAATATCTAAGCTAAATTCTAATGTTCAGTAACAGTATAAAACAAGATGTGTTCTTAAAACTTCAATGCCCTCAAAAGTGCATACACTGATGAAAGGCTTTAATATAATGTGTGTATTAACATTAAAAGATATAACTAATCATTGGACCCATTCTAGAGTGAAAACCCTGGGTTGTGAAATTCCCCATTTTATGTACATCCTTTTCTGCTACATGTATTCCTCAGTACATATTTAGATTTTATACAGTAACAGTAAACTTAAATAAGTCCTTCCAATCATTATTATAATTTTGACACCACCCTGAAACCAAACCCTTACCCCTTAAGGATCATGCAATTTACAATTTTGGTAAAGGACTACCTACACCTTCTAAATTTTCATTTAGTTTCAATTTAATATCAATAGCACCAAAGAAGATGTTAATTCAATGTTTTACACAAACACTATAAACTAAGTTTGGCCTCGTCCTGGGGGTCAAAACCCCTACCCCAGGGATCATGAAACTTACAATTTTGGTAGAGGCCTTTCTGCTCTAAATCACTGTGCATTTAGTTTTTATTACACGTGCAGTTCTTGAGAAGATTTTTGAAAATTGGTCAATTTTGGGCAGTTTTTGCCCTGCCCCTAAGGCCCCAGGAGTCCTGGAATTTAAAATTTATGTCCCCCTTGTCATGCCAAATTTGAAAAGAATTGGAATAGTAGTTATCAAGAAGAAGTTAAAAAAAATTTCAATTGTTAACACATGACGCACAATGACAACCAATTGCAATAAGTCACCCGAGAAGAATGTAAATATTTTGGGATAAGTGCAACGTTGAATTTTCAACAGATTTCTCCTTCCAAAGTTAAAGCCAGTGACACCAACATCAGAATTCAGTTTGCACTGTCCAATTTAAACAACTTCAGTTAATTACTATCAAATAGAGTACAAAATGTATTGCTTATAATTTTCTCCAGAGTTAGTAGTTCACTACAAGTTCAAGACATATAAATTGAAATAAAACAGTCTGAATTTTTCTTCCTTTATTTCAATAATAAATATAATTCCACTAGATTTAATAACAAAACAAGGAATGTCAGAAAAAATATTAAAAATATAAATGTCTGTATATACTATGATGATAGTCAGAACATCTCAAGGATCACAGAAGTAAGAGATAAATAAATGAAACATGATTGATTTGGGCTCTAAAACAAAACTGTATTTACTTGACCAAATACCTTTTGCAGTTAGTTATATGTACATGTAGCATTCATCAAGGTCTATCACACCCTTGCTTCTCACAATGAGTTTGATATCACATGTTCCTTGTAGGCTCTGTATAATCCAGCAATGTACTTGCAAAGACCATGAGGTACATCCATTGGGAAAAGGCATACCTCATTCTCAGATGAGCAAAGAGCAGATACTTTGGGGAGCTTTTGAACTGTCTTGGTTTGTAAGGGAATGTAGAACTGTACATCAACATTTTCTGCTTTATCCAAAAACTGTATAACTTTCTGTGGGTCCTACATACAAGGGAAAATAAGATACAATATTCAAAATGAATACTAATGCACTGTTTTCTTTGATGCTTAGTAGTATGAGACACTGAGTACTGATATATTGGTTATTGCATTTAACATTCTTATGAATACTAATGAGATCTGTCTCCTTTACGTCAATGGCAGAGCAAACAAGGGCCCTTGGGCCACACTGCTCACCTGAGCCACCCTGGCCCATACTTAAAGATTTTCCCTATACATTTGCATGTAAACTTTGATCTCTATTGTGGTCCCAACCTACCCCTGGGGGCCATGATTTTTAAAAACTTGAATCTGCCCAGTGGTTCTTGAGAAAATTTTTAAATGACCCAACCCTATTTTCACATTTCTGTGATTATCTCCCTTTGAAGGGGGATATGGCCCTTCATTTGAACAAACTTGAAAGTCCTTGACCCAAGAATGCTTTATGCCAAGTTTGGTTGAATTTGGCCCATTGGTTCTGGAGAAAAAGTCGAAACCCCCTGGGGCCATGATTTTAACAAACTTGAATCTGCACTATGTCAGGAAGCTTTCATGTAAATTTCAGCTTTTCTCGCCCAGTGGTTCTTGAGAAGAAAATGTTCCCTATATATTTGTATGTAAAACTTTGATCCCCTATTGTGGCCCCATCAGACCCCCGGGGGCCATGATTTTAACAAACTTGAATCTGCATTATGTAAGGAAGCTTTCATGTAAATTTCAGCTCTTCTGGCCCAGTGGTTCTTGAGAATATTTTTAAATGACCCCACCCTATTTTTGCATTTTTGTGATTATCTCCCCTTTGAAGGGGGCATGGCACTTCATTTGAACAAACTTGAAAGCCCTTTACCCAAGGATGCTTTTGGCCAAGTTTGGTTATAATTGGCTCGGTGGTTCTGTCGAAAATCTAAAAAGTTTACAGACAGAAGATGGAAAGACAACGGACGACAACAGGTGATCAGAAATGCTCACTTGAGCTTTCAGCTCAGGTGAGCTAAAAAGTTTATAGATGGACGGTAAGACAGATGAAGGACAACAGGCGACCAGAAAAGCTCACTTGAGCTTTCAGCTCAGGTGAGCTTATAACAGCTGTGTAGCAAAAGCTTTATCAAAAAAGTTGCAATGATCAATGAAATATTTTGAAAGAAGGAATCGAGGAATTTTTTTAATGAGACAATCATGTAACATACAACAAAGATATAATATTTGTCAAAGGTGGACCATGAAAATTGCTTTGCAGAGAGATTCAATTGCATGCGATACTATAAATAATTTAAGCTCTGTCAGAGGTTATTACTGCAATCTCTTAAGTGACTGAGGATGCTTGACAATGTAATGCTTTCATAAATATTCAATATGAGAGTGATAATGTTCAAATTGCCAGAGTGAAAGATTTGTCTGAGGCCTTGGAGAGATTTCCAGTTTTTCAACATCTAATCCTCACTTTAAAAAAATCCAGGTTAAAAAAACAAGAGGCCCATGGGCCACATCGCTCACCTGAATCACCTTGGCCCATATCTGAACTTTCCATATATATTTGCATGTAAAACCTTAGTCCCTATTATGGCCCAAACTACCCTTTGCAAACTTGAATCTACACTATGTCAGAAAGCTTTCATGTAAATGTCAACTTCTTTGGCCCAATGGTTCTTGAGAAGAAGATTTTTAAAGCTTTTTCCTATATTTGTATGTAAAACTTTGACCCCCCCCCCCCCACACTTGTGGCCCCATCCTACCCCCCGGGGGCCATGATTTGAACAAACTTGAATCTGCACTATGTCAGAAAGTTTTCTTGTAAATATCAGCTTTTCTGACTCAGTGGTTCTTGAGAAAAAGATTTTACCTATATATTTGTATGTAAAACTTTGATCCCCCTTGTGGCCCCATCCTACCCCCGGGGGCCATGATTTGAACAAACTTGAATCTGCACTATGTCAGAAAGTTTTCATGTAAAAATCAGCTTTTCTGGCTCAGTGGTTCTTGAGAAGAAGTTTTTCCCTATATATTTGTGTGTAAAACTTTGATCCCCCCTTGGGGTCCCATCTTATCACCGGGGGCCATGACTTGAACAAACTTGAATCTGCACTATGTCAGAAAGTTTTCATGTAAAAATCAGCTTTTCTGGCTCAGTGGTTTTTGAGAAGAAGATTTTTAAAGATTGTTCCTATATATTTGTATGTAAAACTTTGATCCCCTATTGTGGCCCCATCCAACCCCAGGGGCCCATGATTTGAACAAACTTGAATCTGCATTATGTCAGGAAGCTTTCATGTAAATCTCAGCTTTTCTGGCTTAGTGGTTCTTGAGAAGAAGATTTTTAAAGTTTTTCCCTATATATTTGTATGTAAAACTTTGATCCCCCCCTTGTGGCCCCATCCTACCACCGGGGGCTATGATTTGAACAAACTTAAATCTGCAATATGTCAGCAAGCTTTCAGGTAAATTTCAGCTCTTCTGGCCCAGTGGTTCTTGAGAAGAAGATTTTTAAATGACCCCACCCTATTTTTGCATTTTTGTGATTATCTCCCCTTTGAAAGGGACATGGCCCTTCATTTGAACAAACTTGAAAGCCCTTCACCCAAGGATGCTTTTGGCCATGTTTGGTTGAAATTGGCCCAGTGGTTCATGAGAAGAAGATGAAAATGTGAAAAGTTTACAGACAGACAGACGGACAAAATGTGATCAGAAAAGCTCACTTGAAACTTCGGTTCAGGTGAGCTAAAAACCTCTAGGTTAAAATCTGGACATTTATCATATAAGAAGTCAATTGTCAGGCTTAAAATTAAATTTTCTATGTCCATGAACAGGTTCATCTCTGTCAGATATTTTACAGACCGAAACAAAACTTAGCAAGCCAGTTAGTAAACCAATGTGAAAACAAAAAGATTCTGTAACAACAGGCTCAAAGCTTTGGCATAAACTTAGTCAAGGACTAAGCCCCAAAATCAGACTCACAGATAATGAGTCTTTACTAAATGTTGGCTTAATTCTATGTCTGCTTATGGGTAGACATAAGCTCTTAGTCTGTACACTTCCAGTTTTTTGGAATTGTTTTCATGCAGCTTCCTTCTTTATCGCCTTCAAATTTACGTCTTTTAAAAATAAATTTTACTAATGATCTTCATCTTGGCCAAAAGACCTTCATTCATGATCATTACTCCAATTGAGAGGCAATCTCTCATGACCAATGCTTACTTTGAGCTTTTAATGTCTCATTTAAGGTCACCAGATACAAACAAAAGAGGCTCATGGACCACATCGCTCACCTGAGGTCAAACACCAAAGTATAACAAGGTCTTGGAATAAAAAAAAATCAAAGGCCTCAATCAACTCGTCCACAATTTCCAACAAGAGTTGGAGGAAAGAGGGGTGTGTGTGTGTGTGTGTGTGTGTGGTTGTCGTTATATACAGCACCATCTTAAAAGCTTTAATTCTGAATCTTGAAAGTAAGTCTTTCACCATTATTGTTTGGCTAAAATTTGAATACACCATACATGTTAACAAATCTTAATCTCAATGAAAGACATGTAGTGTTTGTTTTCATATCTTCTCTCAACTGTATTCAGTTGCAGACCTGCTAGGTTGATGATTCTAAAATATTTTCACTAACAATGTGTGCATTCCAGTGATTCATTTTGGCGTGCGTCCTGCGTAAATTACCCACTGAATTTGCTCAGGACGCATGATTTCAATAACTGCATCCCAGCAGATGCATGAACATTCGAAAGTATATGAACATGTTTTCATCTCCCTCCCGGTTTGAAATCTAAGCTCCAGAATGTACTACACAACCGAGATATTCCGAATTAAGAATTATGATACTTCATTGGTCAACTCGCATTGCAATAACCAATGAAACCAAATGATATATAAGGCATTACGGCGGGTAAACAAAACTGGGAACTAGAATTTCCTTGCATATAATCCAATTCCGCCGATTTTTTTTATGTTTTAAAACTTCCTAATCATGCAGGGAAAGTTAACAACATTTTTGCAAATTGATGTGAATGATAATATTGCCAGTAACTACAGGTAAAAAAACAAAACAAACGTGGAGTTCTCAAAATCAAACGTCGGTCCTGAAAACGAAAATTCGAAAGGTGAAAACAATGTCATCAACAAGAGGCCCATGGGCCACATCGCTCACCCGAGTCGATATCAGAAGACTTTCCATATATATTTGCATGTAAAACCGTAGTCCCTATTATGACCCCAACCTACCCCTGGAGGCCATGGTTTTTGCAAACTTGAATCTATAAAATGTCAGAAAGCTTTCATGTAAATGTGAACTTCTTTGGCCCAATGGTTCTTGAAAAGAAGATTTTTCCTATATATTTGTATGTAAAACTTTGATCCCCCCTTGTGACCCCATCCTACCCCCCAGGGACCATGATTTGAACAAACTTGAATCTGTACTATGTCAGAAAGCTTTCATGTAAATATCAGCTTTTCTGGCTTAGTGGTTCTTGAGAAGAAGATTTTTAAAGATTGTCCCTATATATTTGTATGTAAAACTTTAATCCCCTATTGTGGCCCCATTCGACCCCCCGGGGCCAGGATTTTAACAAACTTCAATCTGCATTATGTCAGAAAGCTTTCATGTAAATATCAGCTGTTCTTGAGAAGATTTTTAAAGAATTTTCCTATATATTTGTATGTAAAACTTTGATCCCCTATTGTGGCCCCATCCAACCCCCGGGAGCCAGGATTTTAACAATTTAGAATCTTCACTACCTAATAAAGCTTATCTATAAATTTCATCTTTTCTGGCCCAGTTGTTCTTGAGAAGATTTTTAATGACATAATCTATTTTTACCTTTTCTTGATTATCTCCCCTTGGAAGGTGGCCTGGCCCTTTATTTTAACAATTTAGAATTCCCTTTACCTAAGGATGCTTTGTGCCAACTTTGGTTGAAATTGGCCCAGTGGTTTTTGAGAAGAAGTCAAAAATGTTAAAAGTTTACAGACGGACAGATGCCCGAATATGGGTGATCAGAAAAGCTCAGGTGAGCTAAAAATGGCTTACACTTTATTCTTGGTTAAGATTTGAGAAAAATGAAGAAAACGGAGAAAAATTTATTTATTGCAGCATTTGCACAGAACAGAAAAACTAAATGGCATGAACAAAGTAGCTAGGAATAAAAACTTCCATCATTCAACTTTAAACATCTGAAAATCATTTTGCAATATGAACTACAAATAAGAATTTTCTGCAAATGAATTATCTGATGGCTTGTAATAACAAGAGATGTTTGTAAAACACATATGCCCCCCATGGTGCAAAATTGAAAATGGTTATACACACACACATCATTTACTCAAGAGTAGTATCATCAATTCAAAATATTGAGCAAACAATATCTTCCTATGTCAAGAGTGGATTGACCATGTGACCTAAAATCAATAGGGGTCATCAACTCCTGAAGATGTACCAGTGTACCAAGTTTGATGTCTGTCAAGCAAAGGGTTCTCAAGATATTGAAGGGACAGTATATTCCTATGTCCAGTTTGACCGTTGACCTTTGACCATGTGACCTCAAATTCATTAGTAGTCATCTTCTCTTGATGGTGTACCAGTGTACCAAGTTTGATGTCTGTCAAGCAAAGGGTTCTCAAGATATTGAACAGACAGTATATTCCTATGTCCAGTTTGACCTTTGACCATGTGACCTCAAAATCATTAGGGGTCATCTTTTCCTGAAGATGTACCAGTGTACCAAGTTCGATGTCTGTCAAGCAAAGGGTTCTCAAGATATTGAGCGGACAGTATATTCCTATGTCCAGAGTAGATTGACCCTTGACCTTTAGATCTGAAAAACAATAGGGGTCCTCTTCTTTTTATAACCAACCCACATATGAAATATCATTACAATCAAGTGAATGGTTCTCAAGATATTGAGCGGACAACTCATGGTCTACCACATGGGGTTAAGACCAGCAGTTTGACCTTGACCTTTGACCACATGACCTGAAAATCCATAGGGATCATCTACTCTCTAAGGAAAGCCTCTGTATCAATTTTGGCTATTATCTAGCAAAGGGGTCAAAAGATATTGAGCGGACAACACATGGGCTTAAGACCAGAGGTTTGACCTTGACCTTTGACCATGTGACCTGAAGGTCAATAGTGATCATCTACTCTCCAAGGGCAACCCTTGTACCAAATTTGGTAGTTATCATGCATAGGGGTCAAAAGTTATTGAGTGGACAACACATGGTCTACCACATGGGGTAAAGACCAGCAGTTTGACCTTGACCTTTGACCATGTGACCTGAAAATCAATAAAGATCATCTACTCTCCAGGGGCAACCCCTGTACCAAGTTTGGTTGTTATCGAAAGATACTGAGCGGACAACACATGGTCTACAGACCGACCGACCAACCGACAGTTGCAAAACAATATGCCCCCTCTTTTTCAAAGGGGGGCATAAAAATCGAAATATTTATTCTCTAGAAGGAGGTGACAACAGTAAGCTTCTTCCTTAACGTGGTTTGTTTATACCTGTGATTGTCAGGCTGTTTGTTTGAAATAATGAAATTTGGACTCATTGATTTTAGCATGGGACTCATTATTGTAATTAAGGGAGTCCGCTGGACTCATGATAACCATTTTCAAAATGAATCACTGGCATTCCATCGACATTATCAAGAATTTTATGTGCACGGCAATGATTTTATTCAATAAAAAAATACACTACAAGTCAAACTACATTCAGCATATGAGCTAGGGTGATAGCCAGTGAAGCAGTGAATCCGCAGGACGGACCCGATGCCAAGGAGTAGCTCGCTATGAGAGTTGACTCAAAAATCTATAAACATAATATGAAAGCCCTACCTTAAATAGTTCAGGTGATATCAAATAGGTCAGGTATATATTTTATAAAAGTAGGTCAAACTCTAAGGTCAAAACATCAAAGACCATCTTGCCATAAAGAATCTCTATACAAAATATGAAAGTCGTACCTAAAATAGTTCCAGATGTACTTTTAAAATAGGATATGCTTTCTTGAAAGCAAGTCAAACTCCAAGTTCAAGGTCACAAGGTCAAAGGACATAATATGAAATGAAAGGTCTTGCCATAAAACAATTTCTATACAAAATATGAAAAATCTACCTTAAATAGTTCAAGACATATTGAATAGGTCAGATTTTATTAAAAGTAGGTCAAACTTCATTTTACCCAATTATGCATTGTGTCAAGTTTGGTTTAATTGGCTCAGTGGTTCTTCAGAAGTTTCACCGAGAACAGACAGCTGACATTTTTATCAGAAAAATTCATTTGAGCTCAGGTAAAATAAAAATTAGTTTCAAACGTATCAACTTTTCATTTAAATTGGACTAAATTCTCTATGTATATATACCTTTTTCATGCAATCTTTTGTAATACTTGATGCATGAAGATCTACAATGAACTTCTTCTGTATGGGATATGTATCATCAATGTATTTGCATACTGCTGGAATTATTTGGTCCTAAAAAGATTTGACATTAAGTCTATTTAGAGTTTATCACACACACACACACATTTATATACATGTATATCATATACCTAGTAGTGTATCAGCCCTGATACACCTATCTTGGCTAGGGTGAGACAGCTGCAAGTAGGTAGGGCTGTCTCGCCCTAAGGGCCGAGATATCTCTGTCTCGGCCCGTTGTCAAGGGGCTGTCTCGCCCTCAAATTTCAAATGGCTATTTCTTCTTTAGTCTTTTGAAATCTAACATAACTACATGAAAAAATGATGTTAGACACAATTTTTTTTCAAATATAATACTTTCTTTCACGACAAAATTTAATTTAAGCAGAAAAATTAAATAAAAACGTTTTCAAAAACAGCGCTAAATTGTAGCGAGTATCTAAGCAAAGGGGGGTAACCCAAGTAACAATTGTTTATTTAGAACAATAACACGTTTAACTTCATTTAAAAACAATCAACGTTCTAGGCGACAGAAAACAGTAGGAGGATTATGGAGGGTGATACTAAAGCATTTTTAGAAATTTAGAAATTCCCGGTCCTAATGGAGATCAAAATGTTAATTTATGGTAATTTTGATGTAGAAAACTGCTTTAAAACGATTTCTGAAATCTAAAATCCCGAGGACTTGGCAATAAAACGAGAAAAGCAGAACCAATATCTTCCGACGTTTTTCAACGACTTATAGATGCTAAACAGATGGGAAACGGTAAAAAAAAAAAAAAAACTTACTTCAGTATAAGGTAACATTCCCTAAGTAAATAAATAGCAGCATCAGATCTGTAAACATTCCCGTTCATACGATGACGCCACGTAAACAAAGTTCTACAACTCTTACAAATTATATAAAATAATGAAAACGGGCGAGTTTGGTAAATCCGAAAAAAGAAATAAAAATAATTCACTTAGCATGTTTCACAATGCCAATAGTACTGGAAACATAACCATTAAAGTAAACTCACTGAAGGAATAAAATAGTCAAATATCGTTGTATAGTATACCATGTATTTATGTTTAGGTCAATACCTCCCCCCCCCCCCAATTTTTAAAAAAATGTTTATCAACTTGTTGTGTTTTAGGTATATGATATAAACAATATCACACTCTAATGTTGATCTCGGACCTGGGATTGCCCCTCGAGTGATCTCGGCCCTCGCCCTACGGGCTCGGGCCGAGATCAACTCTCGGGGCCAATCCCAGGTCCGAGATCAACATTAGAGTGTGATATTCTATATATACCTTACATTCTGTACAAGTAAACAGCCAAAACAGAAGTCATTTCTCCATTATACTTAGTTTCAAATTCATTAATGTGTAAGCATTGCTGCAAACTTTACCATACTGTATCATGTATTGTTTCAATTACCGGAGGTGATGATATGTTTACTGCCATATCACAGACGTTGACACGTTTTGCATCTAGAAAGTCAGTGTTATAACTTTGAGCATCTTTGTCATCTGAAATGTGACAAAAGAAAACAATTAGAGAACAGGCATAAAATACAATACAATTTATTTCATGAAGCATGCAACTAATCACACTTAACTGACACAGGTATGCACGTGTAGTTTATTGGGGAAAGTATAATCCCTCATGTTGTTTATTACTAGGGCTCTTGATGCCCCCTCCATCCTTTTTAAAAGAAGGGGAGGTTCACAGCCTGGATTACCCAGTAAGTACTTGTAAACCAGGGAGCAATCGCCCAGAAACAGGGTAAACAGATATGTCCTGAACAATCCCCTGTCCACATATTGTTGTCAAACATTAGGATTTCGGAAACATCCCACACCCCCCCCCCCAATTTATTATTTATTAAATTGGTACACAATGTGGCCATTTATCTCCAATATACAATTCTTTATGATTGTTATGCTTGTAGTTGCAATAATTATAATGATTTTATTGGGTAAATCTTGCTGGTGTTTGGGTTTTCTACTTTGGCTCTTCCTTGAATAGTTCTGAAGATATTTAACATGTAACCTTTTCTTATTTTCTTCCAAGGTCAAAGGTCATAATATGAAATGAAAGTCTTGCCATAAGAAATCTATAAACAAAATATGAAAGATTTACCTTGAATAGTTCAGGAGACATTGAATAGGTCAGATTTTTATAAAGTAGGTCAAACATCAAGGTCAAACTTCACAAAATAATGAGGTCTTGCCATAAAGAATCTATATCCAAAATCTGAAAGCCCTACCTGAAATAGTTTAGGAGATATTGAACAGATCAAAGTTTTTTTTTTAAAATGTATGCCAATCAAATGATCAAACACCATTGTGTCACAAGGTCTGGCCATAAGGAATCTATAAACAAAATATGAAAGAACTACCTAAAATAGTCCCAGATATATATAATAGGTTATGTTTTCTTAGAAGTAGGTCAAACTTTGAGATCAAGGTGACAAGGTCATGATTTGAAATGAAAGGTATTGCCAAAAGAAATATATATACAAGATTAGCTGCAGATCTGTAGCTCTCTGAGAAAATATTGGGACAGACAAGAGGACTACAGATCTACCCCTTATAAAAATCTTTGATTTACAGCACAGAAAAAAATGTGCGCAGTTGAGACCTTATATCCTTGCATCACTGTCTCAAAAATATGATATCAAAGAATTCTTAACATATTTTCCCACAATATGTTTGTGTACAAACATAATTTCTAATGTTCATAAAAGCCCCATAAACCTGAAGATTCACAGCTTCGAACAATTCCATTTGTTGACGTAGCCATGTTATGTAGCCAGAGTGACTCAGGTGACCCAACAACAACTGGAATGTTTACTGTATATGAATTGTGTTCAAAAGTTGTTCTTGAGGAGAGTATTTGTCTTATAACCTATGAAATCAACATATTTCATGGTGAATTGATGTTCATAATTTATAATTAATAATATACATTGATACACAGCCCCCCCCCCCCCCCCCCCCCCCCCCCATTTAATTTATATGAATGTCAAATTACCATACAAGTATATATATTTGTATGTGCTATTGAAACATGTGATATATACTTCATCTGTAAACTAATGAAGGTACTACAGGGTGTAGTGCATGTATATACAATTCTTCAAACAAGAGGCCCGTGAGGCTCACCTGAGTCACCTTGGCCCAGCTGTCGTTCAGCTGTTGTGATATTTAACAGATTTTTTCAATCTTTATACATGTACCCATGAAAATTTTTGACCCATATTGTGGCCCAATCTATCCTTAAAGGGTCATATCATAACCATGATACAAGGTCACAAGGTCAAAAATCATGCTATAAAATGTAAGGTCTTACCAAAAGGAATCTATATAAAAACTATGAAATCCCTATCTTAAACAGATCAGGAGATATTGCCTAGGTTAACTTTTCTTAAAAGTAGGTCAAAATCCAAGGTTTTGGTTAAAAAATAAACAAGAGTACCACAAACAGTATAACAAAATAAATATCTGTATCCATGATGACAAAAGGTCCAGAAAAGTATTGACTTATTTATAGCCTTAAAGTAGGTCATGGTGCACCAATCAAGTTGAAATGTGATCTGATTATGTATTTTTCTGAGAGGGAGGCCGTGACAAAATTTCGGGGCAATACCTGTATTTATTATATACTTTCAATTTCATCTCTTCTTTTTTCCTTTAAAAGTTTGCGGGCATATATCTCACGATTCCGGCCCGCAAACGTTACGTCACAATCAATAAACAAGCCGGAACTATGTCGTTAATTTTCAAATTTTTCATCTTTTACTCAGTTAAACCAATAAAGAGATTGTTAAAAATAAAATTCTTGTTAGTTTCTAAATGAAATTAAAAGTATATAATAAAAAGGTTATAGATTTGTATGAGAAAATATGACGACCTCGTTTTTTGGCGCGGACGGGCCTCACAAGCTCCGTCCGTCTATGCGCTAAAAAACTTGGTCGTCATATTTTCCCATACAAAGTCTATAACCTATAATCATAGCAGGAAAAAAATCTGGAATACAAAAAGATTTTTCTACTAAATATAACGATCTTGACCTTGAAAAATGATGGGCATCCTCCACTTGGCATAAGGTGTATGTGTACCATGTATGATGGTCCTAGCCCAACAGTTTAGTCTGTATCCTTCCTACAAGGTTTTCCTATTAACTGATACTATGACTTTGACCTCTGACCTTGAAAAACAATAGGCATCTTCCTTTCATCATGGTGATTAAATGTACTAAGGTGTAAGATCCTAGCTCCAATAGTTTGGTCTGTATTCTGCCTACAAGGTTTCCAATTAACTGATACTACGACCTTGACCTTGAAAAACAATAGGCATTTTCTTTGTTTGTCTTTGAGAGCAAATACATTGAAGGGGAGGAATGTGGTGATAGCTAGGGTGTGCAACTGACTAGAGATTCAGGGAGCCCCAAGTTCGGATTTTGGTCTGATTTGTTTCATTTCATTTTGGACCCCTTTTTGGATTCCATCTTGGTTTGGGGAAAGGGGCATGGTTTGCACAAACTTTTACACCATATGAGGATGCTTTCATATTATCGCTTACATTCACACATAACTTGACCTGTGTGTAAGTGTGTGACCTTTTTTCGGAGAAATTTTTAGCAATTTAATTGACATTTTTGTAAGTTTTTAAAGTTGGACTGAGTTTTTTTTGTCCATCAACTTAATGCCTATTTTCTAGCAAGACTTGTCTTTCTTTGTTGTATACATTTTCTGATGTTGATCTTAATCTTTACTACAGAAAATCTCATGTTAAATACAATTAAATAAGGAAATAATTCATTAAAAGTTTATTTGGGGGGGGGGGGGGGGGGGGGGGAGGTGTCTGTTTGGCAAATTGATTGGAACTATAATTTTGTCACAAATGAATGGATATATTCAAGAGAAAAATCAAATTATGAGATGCACATTGCCCAAGTAATCTATAACTAAGAGTCTCTCTCTGTCCAAGCCATTCATCTGGTAAACATGATCAAATAATAGGACGATAAATCAATTAACTGTAGTTTAACCGAAATGAATAACGAGTATCAATATCACCACCGACTCCCCTTTAATTGACAATGACCATACTATGGTCTGTCTTTGTTTAATTGCATGCATCTCCTTTTTAATGAATATTACAGGAAAATCTTTGCTAAATGAAAGAAAGCAGAGGTGAGCAAGCTCACATACCCCCACGCTCCAACATTGCTTGACAATGCCTCACATAATGAATGGTAATGCTATGCATTACTGCAAGAACAGGACAGACAGGCTCGAAATTCTAAGTTTAAAAGGGGCATAACTCCAAGAAAAATTATTGAATCAAAATTTTCTGGGAATATGCACATCTATACAGTGTATCTTTATCAACTACAAAGTTTCACGAAATTCTGTTGAGCTGTCTTAGAGAAGTTGCGCTGACAAGAACAGGACAGACGTGCTTGGAATTCTAAGTTTAAACAGGCATAACTCCTAGGAAAATTATTGATCAGAATTTTCTGGGAATATGCACATCTACACAGTGTGTCCTTAATTAAAAGTTTCACGAAATTCTGCTGAGCGGTCTCAGAGGAGTTGCGCTGACAAGAAAGGGACTGACGGACGGGTCAAAAAACATTATACCCCTCCGCAACTTTGTTGCGAGGGGTATAAAAATGCAAAATTTGATATGTAGTGAATCTAGTCCACTGTTTCTGTACATTCATTCAGAAAATACATAATAATGATGTACATTACAAATCAGACTAATTCTTTGTGAAATGTTTGCATAAAGATGCTGTATATTGTCTTGAATAAACATCATAAAATGATGAATTAAATATATTTCCGTTAGTAACATCATAATGATAAGTACTCGGTATGGGAATTTTGCTATTTAAACAATCACTCTTGTTGATTTGTTGCAGATTAAACTAACATTAATGCATTAAAAATGCCATCAAATGTCGCAAGGTGTGTAGCAATTAAAAAGTCCACAGTAGAGTGCACATACATGTCAGACAGAGACTTCAGAGTCAAAATTTTACTCCCAAAGTGACAAATGTGAGTACTTAAAGAATTTTTCTGTTCTTTAAAAGATCTTGAAAACATTAATTTATTCCCAATATATATTGTGAAACTATTCTTATCGGCCACACTGTTGTCCACGGATCATGGCTTGATCAATAAATTTGAATATTGACATATCATGCTGGTGATTTTATGCTGGATTTGAACTGATGCTTTATAGAGTGAAGGAGAGAGAGTTTTCATTTTGATGCTCTTTGAAGTTTTGTGGAAATTCTCATCTTAAAATCAATTCCAACAAACTTGAGGTACATGTATCTAGTACTTAGATTAGCATGCATATCCAGGGCTTTTTCTTCAATTTCGACAAAGACATAAAAAGTATTCTCTGTATGAGAGCCTTTTACTTAGTACAATAATTACTACCTATGCTGGTAGCACATATTGTTAGTATACACTTAATATTGTAGTACGTACATCAACAAGCTTTTTTGCACTAAATAAAAGCATAGATTCATCGTTTTAAAAAAACTAATAATCAAATGCCTGTAGGAGTTACTGTGTCTATGGAACATTAACAAGCATGCAGTTCTACTTAGATTCATCGATTGCTTGAGAAATGCTATGGAATCCCATCTATCATAGCTAGACTATATAATGAGAGTTCTTGAATGTACCATAAGGGCTAATACACATTTAATAATATGTTACTTACCAAATATAAAAAAGATGACTGTATCGACATTTCTGACATGTGGCACTTCTAGATTTGAGAAGAATTCACATACTTTATCCCATATATCTTCCTTGGATTTGGATGATACATCCATGGAGACCAGCTTCTCCCGCTTGGCGAAGTAATCTGTGAATGTTTCGACACAATCGGCATAGAGGCGAGCTCTTTTCTGTATAAAAAGAAATATACATATCAGAAGTATAAAGATATTACATTTAATTTCATAATCAGTAAAATATGAGACCTATGGGCCTTAATGGTCACCTGGATACCACACAAAGAGAAACTGAAACTTCAAGTGTTGCACATGCAGTTGGTGAGTCTCCATGACAGAGGGGACATGAAATAAACAAATTCAGGAAGACAGTGTTTGGTTATAATTACTGTGCACTTTGGTTGTCTGATGTCTAGGAGTCAAAGAAATAATACATTTTTACTAGTTTAGCCATAGAGCCCTGCATTAATAACTAGCGGTAAAGCTAATTAAATTCTCCATCCATGAATTTCACAATTTCAGTAAAGCCCTCCTTGCTCATCATGATTATGAACACATTTTGTCTGCTAGACGTCTGGGTGTAGAGAAGAATTTTAAATATTACATCATTTTTTAAAGGTTTAATTGCCCCCTCCCCCCTTATCCCTCTAGAAGCAGGACAATGAAGTTCAGTTCTTGTTCCCCTTAGCCCTTAGATACTTTATACCAAATTTATAAATATGGTCCAGCAGTAGTTCAAATTAAAAGATGAAAATATTCAAAAGTTAACAACAGAAAGTACATGATGAAATACAAATGGGCATGAAAAGCAACAGGTCATGCAAGCAACTCACATGATCTACATGTAAAGCAGGTCTTTGTCGCCTCAGTCTACAGAGCCTGTATTAAATACTCTATAAAAATACTACTAAACTGAAGTGTTTCCCAGAATCTCATACCCTGAGCCCCCTGCCATGCACATTTGTTTTACTGTGGCTAAATACTTAATTTTGCAGACACAGTGAAATTTAAAACTGTAGGATTCCCCAATCTTACAAATACATGATGTAGTCTTTGAATCCAATCCAGGAAATCGGTCTCCAAAATGCAGGAGATTGAGGGTCATTTCCTAGAGATTTTTTACTCAATATTTTTTGACACATGACACTATTCAAATAGCCATTTCACCCCTTACTTTTTACATCCAAAATTGAAAACAAGGACAATTTTACATTAAAGATTTATGGCAATGTTTCCATTCTGCATTATCTTATAATATTATCTTCAACTTGATACATGCATATGTACGTCAGTAAATTTTCAAAACACATTTATTAATCACATTTTAGTAGTCAAAACAGTGAATCTATGATAATTATTCCCTGACGGAAAAAAAAATATCAGAGGGGAGCATAATGGTTCTGTGTTTTTATTGTGTTTCAGCCATACATGTTTAAACCTCCTGCTAAGTCTGTTACTCTTCCATGAGAGACAAAATTTGTCCTGTTTTAGCATTCTTTACCCTCCAAATTTTCCTCTTCAAATGTTGACTGTGCTACCACTAGGGTGAAGGCAGGTTCATATACAAGATAGGAACTTATTCCCAGGGGAATAGGTTCCACCCATGCAATTTTTTTCCCACAGGATCCAGTCTATACTCAGGATTATAACATTTATTCTACCATGGTTGTTGCAAAGCAATGCCGTGGCCATTATTCTACGATATACCTTCATACATGTACATAATAACTGATTATGAGAAAATTGATACAAATTTCACTTGCACTTCTTGTTTTGCAAATGCAACAATAAAGCCTGAGTGTAAAAATATGGTATGCCTTTGTAGAAGAAAATGGAAGATATAGTCCAAACACAAATCCATGGCATAAACCTATAATTTTGACCTTGAGATGAAAGGTCAAGGTCATAAAGAGGTCATGAATGTACATGACACATAGTCTCATGGTGATACACCCATGTCTTATGGTATGACTATGTCAAAACCCTATAATCAATTTTGACCTTGAAGTCAAAGTTCAAGGTCATATAGAGGTCATGAAGGTACCCGACACAACATCTCATGGTGATACACTCATGTGTCAAATATTGTATGCCTATGTCAAAGAACAAAGAAGTCATGGCCCTGACACAAATCCATTGTAAAAAAAACCCTTAAATTTTGACCTTGAGGTCAAGGGTCAAGGTCATATAGAGGTCATGAAGGTACTCAACACATCATCTCATGGTGATCCACCTGTGTGCCAAATATGGTATGCCTAAGTCAAAGAACAAAGAAGTTATGGCCCAGACACGAATATGCACAGACAGACAGACGGACGGACGGACGGACGGACGGACGGACAGACAGACAGACAGACAGACAGAGTGATTCCTATATACCCCCTCTGAACTTCGTTCAGGGGGTATAATAACTGATAATTCAATTTCAAAATCATAAAAACCAATCAATATATGTTGCAAAACAAATTTGGTAAATGATAAGAACATAAATCAATTGTAAGCATTCTGAGATTGATATACATGTAAACATGTCAATGCACAATTCATGTATGTGTAGTTTTCTTGAACTGTACGTGTACTCAAAGCAGTTGATATAATCTCTCAACATCAAACTATATACTTGAAATATTTTTCAAAATAGATTTAGTATACCCCTACCATTTTATCTTTTTTGTCAGCAAAAAACAAGTAGACCTAGTCTGTTTCGGAAACTGTCATGATGTCACAGTGACCTAATTTGTAGCTGTATGCAGGTAAATGATTGACTGTATATTTCCGAGCCGTAATAGAATAGAAATAAAGTTCTCCTCAGTCTCGAAATGTTGTTTGAAATATAAGAGCCTCGACTAATACATTTCAAAACAATATTTCTCGACCTCGAGCTTATCCTGCAACATACATGAAAACGAGATCCTTACATGTATATAGCATAAAAATAAGCAAATATACCTTATGTCTATTTTCTGCCAAGTTCAAGGGATGAGGGTGTTGGACTCAGACACTAAATCCCCCCTCTACATGCATATAGATATATAGTCCTTACCAATGGAATAAAGATGTTTTATTGAAGAAAAAAAAGACAAAAACTTTGTAGAATAATGAAGATTGCATTATAGAATAAAATATCTATATGGATATCCTGAAATTTTATGTAGCATTGACATTTTTCATAGAGCAAATTAGAACAATCATATTGCACTGAATCATAAATCTTAAACACACTGATAATTATTTAAGCAACCATGCATGTAGCATTGACATTTTTCATCAGCAACTTCATAATTATCCCCATGTAGCATTGACAAATTTTTCATAAAGCAAATTTAAAAAAAAAATAAATATCATAATGTTCAGAATCACAATCTTTAACACACTGATTAAATCATTAAATATTTAAGAAATAGCAAATACATATAGTAAACAAGAATTCTGAGAGTATTCCATGGCAATACAAAAGTCCCCTACCAGTTGCAAAAATTATTGGACCGCAACAATATTCAAAGTTCATTATATGGTAAAAGGGAAAAGTGGGGAACCAGCCAGGATAGCTAGGAATGGTTGGAAATCAACTACTATTGAGGTACAAAGACAAGACCAGAAAAAAAATACAAATTTATGATTAGGTTTAGGTCTTTAACCAAGTCAATGAACTGTGAAATGTAGGTGATCATGAATAATTTAGTTAATTCAAAGCAACTATTTACTGTGTTAGGCTCATATATGTATATCCATGAACTGAACAAATCAAGTACCTGATCAATGATGAATTTCTCATCTGGCCAATTCAAATAATACAATCAACGATCACTTTCTTTCAGAAATGGCTATTCCACATCATTCTAAATTTTGGTCTTAATGAGGAGATTGAGAGATTTTCAATTCCCGGTGCAAGACCTTTTTATGCTCCATTCCAGGAGATTCCTGTATATCACATACATGTCTTTAATGTGGAACCCTACCCATGAACTGAAAAATCTATAAGACATTATAATTAAGATGAGTGCAAGTGTACAGAATTTCTTTACCGCAAGTCTACCAGTATCAGCCTCATCTGATTGCTTGGGCTGACCAGCTGGAGTGTTTGTTTCTGCCTTGTCTGCTTTCTTTGGAACAGCACACTGAGGTTCCATGATATTCTTTTCATTCGTAACCATGAAATTGATTGCAAATGATATTGGAAACTGTAATAAACAGAGATCAATGTATTGAAAAATCCTCTATACATGCAATGGTTTATCAACTTTTCATTCTGAGAGGCAAGAACTTAACTATATATACATTGGCTCTAACACATGTATTCATTAACTGACTTAACTAAAGACCCTGAAGTATACTACTACAGCAAATGAAGAATTCTGTTCTGTTCTCGACTAGAGTTTCTTCTGTTCCCACTCCAAACTGTTCAGTGCTCCGTTCCCAGGCCAAAGTAATTCTGTTCCCCGAAAAGTGTTCCATTCTCATTTACAACCGTTTGTTCTCGATAAAGAGTTCGTTATTCCTGCATAGTCAATTGAAATTCACCTAGTATTATTGAGTCATTGTTTATCAACATATCGCATTTGGTTGTGATGGAAGAAAAAAAAATTTTGTCGATAAAAAGAACAAGAAATTTGGGTAATAAGAGATTTGTTTTTGGATCAGTCACAAAACAAACAAAATTTCAAATTAAAGATTTAGTGCAAGTGTATCAACACTTAGACTGATATAAAATTTATCCTCGCCTGCCCATATTTCAACAGTCTATCATTCTGTGTCAGTTTTATACATCAACTGGGCAATTTTCCACAAAATTTAACTGAGGCATAAAAACTTGATTCAAAGCTTAATCTTTTCAACATAGTTATTTATCAAAACTTATTCAATATTTTTTTTCATGCAACATTTTAAAGCATAATTACAATGTTTAGAATTTGTTACCCCCTACATTCTTCTTGCATTAATTAAACAAAACTATAGATGAACAAGAGGACCATGGGCCACATCGCTCACCTGAGTCACCTTGGCTCCTATCTAAAGATTTTTCCTATATATTCGCATGTAAAACTTTGATCCCTATTGTGACCCCAACCTACTCCCAGGGGCCATGATTTTTTTCAAAATTGAATCTAGACTAGGTCAGGAAGCTTTCATGTGAATGTAAACTTTTCTGGTCAAGTGATTTTTCAGAAGATTTTTAATGATTTTCCCTATATATTTGTATGTAAAAATTGATTCCCTACTGTTGCCTCATCTTACCCCTGGGGGCCATGATTTGAACAAACTTGAATCTGCACTATGTCAGAAAGCTTTCATGTAAATTTCAGCTTTTCTGGCTCAGTGGTTCTTGAGAAAAGATTTTTAAATGACCCCACCCTATTTTAGCATTTTTGTGATTATCTCCCCTTTGAAAGGGACATGGCCCTTCATTTGAGCAAACTTGAAAGCCCTTCACCAAGGATGCTTTTGGCCAAGTTTGGTTGAAATTGGCCCAGTGGTTCTGGAGAAGAAGTCGAAAATGTAAAAAGTTTACAGACAGACGAAGGGACAGACGATGGACAACAGGCGATCAGAAAAGCTCACTTGAGCTTTCAACTCAGGTGAGCCAACAAGAATACAGAAAACGTTACATAATATGCCAGTGAGGTTATATTAGGGTGTTTTTACTACATTTGTTTTGTGACATTGTTTAGCAAATTTGGCAAAAATGCCAGGAGTTGTAGAACTTAATACATGTAGTATCAGCCATCATCAACCTGTGTCATACTTTGTTTTGTAACATGAATAATGGAAGGTCAGCAATATATTACCTGGTCTTTTAAATTTTCATATCTATTCAGGGTAGCTTGATTATTTGATATATACAGGTCAGGGTTAACCTATAAACCTGTGGATTATAGGTTTGAATCTTGCAGAATTTGAATCTTTTAATGTAACAATAAAATGTACTTTCCCAAGAGCTTATATTGTAAAATCTATCACATTAGCTCAGTATTATATGAATGTAATATATTTTCCTTTTATAATGAATTTCTTGGGTTCTCATACCTCCCTTAACAAGACATCCATATGTTGGGAATTAAAATCCTTTCAATACGCACATCTTCAAGTCGTTTACAAATTAAGGCCTTAGCTTTTCAAATGTGAGAGGAGATAAAAGGACAAACCATGCACTCACTTTATAATATTTCCTCAAAACAGATTAAGATCAACAATGTGTTTTATTTTCCCAAAAATTGAAAAATTTTCAATACCTTTATACAAATACTATGTAACATAAGAAGGTCCTCACTTAGCAAGATGGACAAATCATGTAAAACCAAAAGTTCTATGTGGAAAATATTTCCCCAAAATTAACCAAGTTAAACATGCAAATATCTCGAACACCAAAGGAAATTAGAAAACTGTTGAGAATTAAAACATCAGTAATATACAAATCTTTAAGTTGTTTACAAAGGGCTTATAGCTCTAAAACTGAAAATCAAAATCCTTGCCACGTGCACAACTTCAATACCCATACAAACACTCTGTAAAATAAGAAGGTCCTCACTTGAAAATTGTGGGAGGAGTTAGCCAGACAAATTATGTACCCTCAATAAAACATTGATTTTTCAAATAAAGGGACATAAATCCTTCGACAGAGGTTGAAATGGATTAAAATTGTAGCATTATCTATAGGTATCACACCGGTAATTGTCCAATCAAAATGAACTTAGTCAATTGTAGTTCCATATATTTAAAGAAATTTTTTTTCCCTTGCGCAATTTTTCTCATTTCCTCTTCTTCTTTTCTCTTAATTTTTGTACCCCTGATTAGGAAATTTTGTGTAATTTGTAGAAATAACCAAGTGTATACAAAGGAACTATTTGCTGTTGGTAGCTGAGGCTACTTCCTGAGGTGCACTCCGGCTGTTTACACACATGTGAAAAACACGTTGATTTGAGGGTAGTCTTGTTTGCGGGTAATTTATTTTCGAAAATGCCGCGTAAGGTGTTGTTTTTCTGATGTCGGCAGACGAGATAGGTAACATAGAACATTTCTGACTGTGTTATTCGGCATCAATTCTGTAAACTGATTTTTAATGATTTTTTTCCCT
>NC_079169.1:77891336-77898836 GCF_947568905.1 Ostrea edulis
TAGCAGTCAAATCACTTATTTGAAGCAAATGACAGTGTCACCAAAGTGCACATTAATTGCTATAGAACCATTGAAGCTGCATGAATATAAATTTTAATACATGAATTATGAAGGACTGCTCCGAGATTCTATGAAGGCATCTGTCAGCCAAGGTGTCAAGTCAATCTCAGCTGAGATTATGGTCCAGGCCTGGAGGTTATAAAACTTTTTGACAGGACTAGAAATAATCATTTTTATTCACTGGTCACTTAGGTTATCAACTTAAATTTTTACTGGCCAATTGATAACTTTTACTGTCCCATCAGACCAGTGGATATGAAAATGACTGGCCAAAATTCCATATTCAATAGTAATGCAACATTTTCATGATTAGGCCTAGTATCTTCTTGATTCAAACTAGCTAGCATCAACAGCGAGTTAAAAAAAATCTTAATCTTAATTACTATTCTTATTCATGTTTTTCACTTAAAAATTAGAAAATATTCGGCATCATCTTTACCTTTTTTGTCATTTGTGAAAGTGTAATGTCAACAAATTACTAAATTATTGCAAAAGTAGACAGCTCATTATAAGACACACGGCTAACCTCGGCATATTCGTACTTCATACTAATGATGTACATAGGTTCCGGAATCAGCCGAGGTTGGCCTCTCGTTCTTAGAAACATCGTATTAATTCATAGTAAAACTTCACAAAATGTGAATTTCCATGTGATAAAAACCTGGACACACACACGTAAAATATTTACTGGCCCGGTCGTTGAGGAATTTTGATAAGTATCAAAATTAACTTGCCCCAATGGCACATGTTCTTTACAAATCACTAGCTCAAATCCATAACTCACTGGCCCCAAACCATCGGGTCATCAATTGTTTCGCGCCCTGTTTTGAGCACGTTTTCATACTCAAACTCTGTGCTCTAATTAAAATCATACTCATACTCAAAAGTGAAGTTTATAGAATTTTAATAAATTCATTTTCACATTCAAATGGAGTACTGCTCAAGATTTTTTGAGCATGTTTCAATTAATTAAAGCTTGCTCCGAGTTGTACTCAAAACAAAAATGGCTGGGTTTGAGTATAGTAAAAGTTTATAGCCTTCATGCCAGGGTTCTCCTTAAAAGCCAGCAATTGACGATTCGCCGCCTACATTCAACAATAAATTATCAATTTTTTTTGTAAATACCTTGGATTTTCTTTCATTAGACAGAATTGCAATTAATTTCACAGACATCAATATTGTTTTTTTTTTAAATATCTATTTGCTGTTTCATCAATTTGAAATGAAATGTTACCTGAGCTAATCTTAGTAGTGTATATTGATCCCAATTTTGGAATCGGAATCAAAAACTAAGGAAATTCTTCTTTTGTTTTTAAATAATTATGTGTTTAAAATATGTAAGCAATTAGAAATGAGAATATGAATTAAATAACAGGCTATTTTCAATTACAAAGAAGAGGCCCATAGGCGACATCCCTCACCCGAGTCACCTTGGCCCACATTTAAAGATTTTTCCTATACGTATATTCGTATGTAAACCTTTGATCCCTATCGTGGCCCAAACCTACTCCCAGTGGCTATGATTTTTACAAACTTTAATCTGCACTATGTAAGGAAGCTTTCATGTAAATTTAAACTTTCCTGACCCAGTGGTTGATAAAAATGCAGAAATGGTAGAGTATACATAAATAAAAATTATTTTCATACTATGCTTACCTTGATCAGAGATGCGATATCCTCTGTCCTTTTGCTTGACTTCGGATCATCCAATTTTTCGGACAATTCTTCCATAAGAATTGATTCTGTGCTTATTAATTTCAATCCATACACATGTGAAACATCATCAAGAAGTTTTCCTTTTCTACTGCCTGGCCCTCCTAATAAAAACAAGCAATATCTCAGGATTAAATGGATTGTGTACCTATTTCACTTATCGAAATGTAATGTTGGTATAGAATTACGGAATTTTATCAACCTAAATTCTGATGAATTCCTTCAATAAGCATGGTCTTAATGAATTGTCATCTAGCTAGTTCAAACTGGAATGATCTTAAAACTGTGATATCAGAAAACCGAAGACTGAAATAATTAAAACTTAGGCCAAGTAAAATTAATTAGTAGATTATCATTCAAACTTCACAAAACAAGAGGCCCATGGGCCACATCGCTCACCTGAGTCAACTTGGTCTATATCTGAAGACTTTCCATATATATTTGCATGTAAAACCTTAGTCCCTATTATGGCCCAAACTACCCTTGTAAATTTGAATCTACACTATGTCAGAAAGCTTTCATGTAAATGTCAACTTCTTTGGCATTCTTGAGAAGAAGATTTTTAAAGCTTTTTCCTATATTTGTATGTAAAACTTTGACCCCCCTCCCCCCACTTGTTGCCCCATCCTACCCCTGGGGGCCATGATTTGAACAAACTTGAATCTGCACTATGTCAGAAAGTTTTCTTGTAAATATCAGCTTTTCTGACTCAGTGGTTATTGAGAAAAAGATTTTAACTATATATTTGTATGTAAAACTTTGATCCCCCTTGTGGCCCCATCCTACCCCCAGGGGCCATGATTTCAACAAACTTGAATCTGCACTATGTCAGAAAGTTTTCATGTAAAAATCAGCTTTTCTGGCTCAATGGTTCTTGAGAAGAAGTTTTTCCCTATATATTTGTATGTAAAACTTTGATCCCCCCTTGTGGCCCCATCCTACCCCCAGGGGCCATGATTTGAACAAACTTGAATCTGCATTATGTCAGAAAGTTTTCATGTAAAAATCAGCTTTTCTGGCTCAGTGGTTCTTGAGAGGAAGATTTTTAAAGATTTTTGCTATATATTTGTATGTAAAACTTTGATCCCCTATTGTGGCCCCATCCAACCCCCGGGGCCCATGATTTGAACAAACTTGAATCTGCATTATGTCAGGAAGCTTTCATGTAAATCTCAGCTTTTCTGGCTTAGAGGTTCTTGAGAAGAAGATTTTTTAAGTTTTCCCCTATATATTTGTGTGTAAAACTTTGATCCCCCCTTGTGGCCCCATCCTACCCCCAGGGGCCATGATTTGAACAAACTTGAATCCGCATTATGTCAGAAAGTTTTCATGTAAAAATCAGCTTTTCTGGCTCAGTGGTTCTTGAGAAGAAGATTTTTAAAGATTTTTCCTATATATTTGTATGTAAAACTTTGATCCCCTATTGTGGCCCCATCCAACCCCCGGGGCCCATGATTTGAACAAACTTGAATTTGCATTATGTCAGGAAGCTTTCATGTAAATCTCAGCTTTTCTGGCTTAGAGGTTCTTGAGAAGAAGATTTTTTAAGTTTTCCCCTATATATTTGTGTGTAAAACTTTTATCCCCCCTTGGGGCCCCATCTTATCCCCGGGGGACCATGATTTGAACAAACTTGAATCTGCACTATGTCAGAAAGTTTTCATGTAAAAATCAGCTTTTCTGGCTCAGTGGTTCTTGAGAAGAAGATTTTTAAAAAAATTTCCTATATATTTGTATGTAAAACTTTGATCCCCTATTGTGGCCCCATCCAACCCCCGGGGCCCATGATTTGAACAAACTTGAATTTGCATTATGTCAGGAAGCTTTCATGTAAATCTCAGCTTTTCTGGCTTAGTGGTTCTTGAGAAGAAGATTTTTAAAGAATTTGCCTATATATTTAAATATAAAACTTTGACCCCCTATTGTGGCCCCACCCTTACCACGGGGGTCATGATTTGAACAATAGCCGTGTTTCGAGTTCCTCCGGAACACCCGGGATTTTTCGTATTTAGCCACGCCGGTCACGTGATATGAGCAAAATGTTCCACAGGGGTACTTCAGGTTAATTTTGTTTACACTGGTAACAAAATTGTTTTTGACAAAATATAGATTTTGCGGCACAAACTGTCGCAAATCAGATAAAGGATAGCAAGGGATATATATTTACTTGGGAAGATGTCAAAGTTTACCTTTTCCCAAACCCGGGAAAAGCGTTCACGCAGAGGAAACGATGGCGTCATTTGTGTAGAAAACCACGAGCAGCCAAAATTGAGTGCGATTATTACATTCCGTGAAAGCTGAACCAACAAAGGAACATCATTGTTCTAGCAAGTTTCCTTATATTAACTTTTAGGAAAACCAAGAGGTTTGTACTGATTCTTAAAAATGTAATATACAGTCATAGGACATAATTATTCGCCACTTTCAAAATGGCTGCCATGAAACGCACGTCCACTTGGTGAAGTTTGAAAGTTGTTTGCTGTGGATAGAATTAAAATCTTACCTCAGTATTTGGTCAGATTTCCTTTCATCCTGATTACCTCCTTTAGTCGCCCTGGTATAGAATTATAAAGGTTCTGTACATAGTTTAATGGAATGTTTTCCCACACAGTCCGAATTTCCGCTATAAGATCTTGTCGAGAGTTTATAAAATGGACACGGGTTTCTAGTGTTCTTTTCAAATGTAACCATATGTTCTCTATTATATTTAAATCTGGTGACTGTGCTGGCCATGTTGTTGTATTAATATTGTTGTCAGCTACATAATCTTTAATAATTTTGGCTCGATGAACAGGGGCATTGTCGTCCATGAAAATGTAGTTGTTCTCCGGGAAATGCCTGGCTATTACTGGCCATATATTATCATCAATTATTTGTAAATATCTTTGAGCATTAATGTTACCTTGGATATCAGTCAAAGTGCCCATACCTTGAAAACAAATGCATCCCCAGATCATAACACTTAACTTTCGTCGCGGAGCAGGACACGCTAGTTGGGGGTTATACTTTTCATCCGCTTTTCGCCACACGTATACCTTGTTGTTATCCCCAATAACAATCTGACTCTCATCACTGAAAATCCATTTACACCATTCTTGCTGAACTGTCCAATCTTTCCTCTCCTTGCACCATTTTACACGTTCTTTTTTATTCACTTCACGAACTGCCACTTTCTTCTTTGCAACCCTCCGTACATATCCTAATTTTTTTATTTTTCTTTCAACAGTTTTTGTACAAAATTGATGATTCCTATTTTCATTAATAATGCCTGTTATGTCTTTGTAAGTACGTCTCCGATTTTCTTTGATGACCCTTGAAAGTTTGTTAGAATCCCTCTGCGTGAATAGACACTTACGGCCCCTTCCCGTGCGATTTTTCACATCAGAATGCTGTTTGAATTTCTTAATAACACTTCGCACGGTAGATCTGGGTATTCCTAAAGTCTTTGATAAGTTAGAAACATTTCCGTTCACTTTGTGTGAATTAACTACGAGATTTCTGACTTCAATGCTCAGCTCTTTCCCTTTACGACCCATTTCAATCAACAATGTTTACTAAGTTTATGATCAATAGCAGACGAAAAAATGTATGTGTACACGTCATCAATTTTAGTAGCTTGACCCTGTTGTAAAAATATGAAGGGGAAATTTGTTGTCTATTTATAGCACGGGGGTCTATTTTCGGTTCCTAATCGCAAATACAACGCCATTTGCGCACAGGGTGGCGAATAATTATGTCCCATGACTGTAGACTGTGCAAAATCTTGTCAATCTTAAGAATAGGTATACTTGTACCCTCATCCACATCTGAGCAGTGTATGTATTTTACAACGGTGTTCATAAATTGCAAAATTTTGAATTATATCAAAGAACATTGATCTTTTCTCCAACTTTTAATACCAATCAAGCACAGGCAATATGCATCGCTTGGGGTACTCTTTAATAGTAAATTCGAACACAAGTGATGCATATTGCCTGTGCAATCAAGGTACTTTGCATGTACATGTACATCAGATATGTACATTTCCACTCAAACCACTTATATACAAGAATGGAACCAGCTGAACATGAGCCAGGTTATATATTATGTATTTGCTCTCCTACCCCTTTGATTCAGTACTGTGTAAGGAAATATACTATTGAGTATATATATATTTTAAAAAGAATAACAAAGAACAACAATTTTCATTCATATTTCATTCAACATATATATACACAGGTTGATAACAATGGCTGATCTGCATATAATGACTGCTAGTTATTGGCTGGTATGCAGTGAAAGGGAGCTAAAAAGGAGTAAAAAGTTCATATCAGCCAGGTGAGAATTAATTTCTTCTTTTTTGTGTGTTATACATATGTAATTCTTTTCTTTTGCTGCTTCAAATCTTGTGTATTTGAAAATTTTCAGTCTAATATTTTGGCAATGTTATAGGTAGTGTGGCTTAAATAAACCAGTGTTAAGGAATATCCAGTAATGGCATGACATCATGAGAGTTTGGCATACCGACATTCAGATGATTAATGATGAAACTGAAGACCTCAAGTGAAAGGCATGGAAAATGATCCTGTTCCCATATACCTGAAAAAGAGGAGGGATGCCACAATATTGATAATAGACTTTTGTCAATTTGAGAAGCAAAGATGTAAAAAAAAAAAAAAAAAAAAATAATAATAATGCTGAAATTATAATTCATGTATTTGTTAAAAATACTGTTCACTGTACATACATGTATATTTTTTTTAACTTATTTTTAAATACATGAAGTAATTCATATTAAAACTGTGAATGTACGAGTTTTCATGATTTTATTTATATTTAAGTCAATTCACCTTTTTCAAACTTTTGATGCATATGACGGATTTCCTCTGCATTGCTATATCTATCAGGCCCAGCACAATCTCTATATTTAGCTATATAGTTTTATAAAGCTATTTCAAACAGCTTCATTAAGCTAGTTTCGATTAAATTTCTTAAGTGCAATGACACATAACAATATACATGTACTTTGAACTAACCACAACACTATTTTAGGTATAGATCATATGTCATTTTAAGAATTTTCATGAAAAGAGAATTTCTTTTGTATTGATAACTGTCCACTACCTTGTGTGTGTCGAAGCTTTGATAAGTATATGATGACTTTACAATGTGGAATCTGTAACAACTTAATAATCCTAAACATTTGACAATTTTGAATCAAAATTCTTCCTAAGGTACATAGTTTAAGAAGCTTTTTTTGTTTACAGTGTGTTGTTTCAAGTACAAGGATGAAATATTTTCACTTAGAAATTCAATTTTTATGCTTTAAAAATATATTTGATAGAAGATTTGAAATAGTTATATCAAGCAATTTCAATTAGCTTTACAAAGCTATATAGCTTGATTAGCATATTTATATAGCTAAGTATACTAGAGATTGTGCTGGACCAGTCTATGAGCACATAATTGAAATTATGTTGCTGAAAGGAATAATATTACCTTAATCATGATCAGATATATATTTTGTTCAGTGATATAAATATGAGCAGTAATCACAAATACCTACTGGATTGTGAAAAGTCAATAAAATGACTACAACAATAAATAGTCATGCTAAAAATTCTTCCAATTACATGAGTATATCATTAAAAGTCGAACTCCAAAGACTTAATCTGTAACACAAGTATTAGTTGATAAATAATTATTTTCAAATTAGACAGCATATTGACTATACCCAAGTAGATAATT